>NC_088228.1:22807837-22905337 GCF_036934945.1 Oncorhynchus masou masou | reverse complement strand
GAACTTGGGGTGTGCAGTTAGTTTTGTTTGTGGGTTGGTCTTTGCTTGCCAATCTGAGTTTGCCATCTTTTTATATTCCACATGCATTGTCGCGTTCTATTACGTTGTCGTAGAAGAGTTAAACACTGTTTCCCTTAACTGTTAATACTTTTGACATTTTCAGGTTGTCCAAAATGATATCTGATAATATTGTGTACTTCCTCCCACGAAATGCAGACATGGATCAGGTAGGTTGTATGGACAAGTGGAGGAGTATTGGTGGTTTGCAACTCATGTTTGGATGTTGAGTCTTTGTGCATGCTAGTCATGCTTGGGTACGATTGATTCAAGATACATTTCTATTTGTTGATATTTCAGTGTAAATTAGAGTACAGCAGTACAGTCTGAAGGCCTATAGAAGTGTGAAGTTTCTGCAGGGCTCCTTTTATGGAAGAGGATCAAAGCTGCATCCCAATTCACCACCTTTATCCCGAAGTGTGTACTTGCGCATTCCTCGTCATTGGATTGGTGTAAGGATTGGCTAGAGGGAGTTGTCACCATTTGATGAATCCAGGCAAGAAAATGTGCAAGTGCACCGTTCAGGAAAGGTTAGGACATAGCCGGAGTCAGCGCTGATGATGCCAGGCGCCTGCCTGCCCAGCTGAGCCTCTACTGGGCATGTTTTGGGGAATGCCCATACTTCTCCTTTATTTACTTGGTTGCCCATCTCTGTGCTATCCCGTGGCTGTGAGTGTTCTCACTGTCTGATCAAAGGCTCCCAGAGCTGGGAAAGGCTACATAGGCCTTATGATTTCATTATGCCATCATGCATGTTATCAGCAGTCTAACAAAGCATGCTGTCACCTAATTTGGTCACCTATTGACCTACTTATTTAGCAGTGGCATATCTAACTATTTTGAGTCTGCTTGCTACTATTAAAGCTAAGTCCATGGTGGCTGTTATCAGAAGATAAGCATGAGTATAGAAGAAGCACACTCCACTCCGTATTTATTTGGTCAAGGAGGCTAAAATATTTAAATTTGGATATATTCCCCAGGATTTGGGATTGTTTCATGTGAACAGTACAGAATGTCACCTTTTTATTTTAGGGTATTTTTATACATCTGTTTTACCTGTATCTAGTCCCCCCTTTTGAAGAAGTCATAAGTATTTGGCCAAATTCACATAGTGTATTAAAAGTAGTCAAACGTTTACTATTTGGTCCCATAGTACACAATGACAACATCACTTGCCACTCTACGAACTTGCATTCAAAGCTTGTTTTGGTTGTATTTCCAGTTATGTTTTGCCCAATAGGAACTGAATGGTGAATAATGCATTGTCACTTATTTTAAGCTAGAATAGAAGATGTTTCTGAACACTTCTACATTAATGTTGATGGTACCATGGTTATGCATAATTATGCATTAATTGTGAATGATGAGTGAGAAAGTTGAGGCAGAAAGACGTAGAAGAAAGAAAAGTAGCGTCACTGTCCAAATAAATACAGAGGGGAGTGTATAGAACTACATTGACCCAAGCCACCCAGTTGATCAAAATACTATTTGCGAATTGGCACGAGGCCCCTATTTATTTTAGTCCGAGTTAGTGAGTATTGTTGTTTTTTTGTTTCATTCTCTAGAGGGGTTTGATTGTGGTGGATCTGACTAAGGTTAGTTAAATGAAAATATGTATTTAGGTCTGGCTCTGTTTGGCCTTTACTGTTATTGTCAGAACTGTTACTGTGGTTTAGCAAACAGGGCGGAGTTTATAGGCACCCCAATTCAGATCCTTTTTCCACTAAATGGGCTTTTGACCAATCACATCAGGCCTTTTTCAGAGCTGATCTGATTGGTCAAAAGACCAATTAGTGAAAAGAAATCTGAATTGTAAATAATAACTTGCCAGCTTTGTGCACTGAACAACAGACAGGGATGTTGAACCATACAGTGTACTAGATTTACATACAAATCTATTACATTACTTTTCATTGAACTTTTCATTGAAAAACTTTCCATTATAAATCAAGGTGCTGATTTTTTTTCTATATAATAAATGTTCATGTCAATGACTCGGACTTGTAATTAGTATAGTAACAATGTTTTATTTTTATGGTTGGGTTCCAGATCGCCTCTCTTGCAGGGCCTGGTGGGAGAGTAGAGGTGGAACAGAACTTTCTCAACAACAAGTTAAAGACAATAACTGCATATTTTGGTAATTTGATTAAATCAGATTGCTAGTTTTATTTGACCTAATGGTAAACCTGATCTATTTGAGGCCAGTTTTTGTTTAGTGCATGATGATGTGTAGACATCCCATCAGATGTTTTGTGTTAGTCTGGCCATGTGGTTATACACGTTTTACTGCTTTTATTTTTCAAAAGACACATTTTGTTGCATCATCTATTTTTGTATTAAAGCTAACTATGCTGTTTTACATTGCCTGGTTCTCAACATTGTCTTTTTGTGGAAATACATTCAAATGTTGTTATCTACACACTAGATATGCATAGATAGATGGGCATCAGAGTATAGCCAGCCAGCACAGAGTGGTACTTGGGTCCACAGATGGGGCTCTATCTGTGAGCTCAGCCCCCCCACCCCGCACAGCAGTGACCACAAACGCAACCAGACCTGCTGTCATTCTGTGGCCTGGCCAACAGTTGAGCCCCATTTTTGATTCGGCTTCAGTTGAGCTGATGTGTTGATATCCTAGTAGCTCCCTCTGTCACACTGACACCCAAGCCTGGGCCTGCCTACCGAAGGATATATCTGGATGCATATCTAAGCAGACAATCAAAATGTTTGGGGCGGCTATTCCCAAACTGGTGTACGGCTATTCCCCCCAGGGGTACGCCAAATGAAAATGTGATTTACATTTTCAAACAGTCCATTTAGATTTTCCTAAATAATTTTTTTTTTAAAGGCACAAAAAGCTACAGACAATGGCTGCTTCGTATACAAGCCAGTGAATTCTATGTGTTACAGCTGGATGAGTCAACAGACGTGGCAGGCCTGGCACAGCTCCTGGTATATGTCCGTTACATTTATGTGGGGTCAATTAAGGATCATCCTCTTCTACAAACCACTGGAAACCAGGACAACAGGAGAGGATATTTTTAAAGTACTGAACAGCTTTGTGACATTAAATGGACTTTGGTAGTCAATATGTGTTTGTATCTGCGCAAAATCCATGACAGGGAGACAGATGATGCCATTTGGGTACACTGCAACATCCACCAAGAGGCTCTTGCTGCCAAGGGAATGCCTGACAGCTTGAAAGACATTTTGGACACTACAGTGAAAATGGTTAACTTAAGGATCGGACCCTTTTTTTTCAATTTTTCTCCTAAAATGACATAACCAAAACTAACCTCTTGTAGCTCAGGACCTGAAGCAAGGATCTGCATATTCTTGATACCATTTGAAAGGAAACACCTTGAAGTTTGTGGAAATGTGAAATTAAGGTAGGAGAATATAACACATGTAGTAAAATATATTTTTTTTTGTACCATCTTTGAAATGCAAGAGAAAGGCCATAATGTATTAATCCAGCCCAGTCACAATTTAGATTTTGGCCACTAGATGGCAGTGTACATGCAATGTTTAGACTGATCCATTGAACCATTGCATTTCTGTTCAAAATATTGCATCAAGGCTGCCCAAATGTTCCTAATTGGTTTATTAACTTTAAGTTCACAAGGCCCCTGAACTCTCGTATTTTCTGCATTATGCAATGATATGGGCAGCAACCATGTAACGCTTTTACAACATACAGAAGTGCGCTGGTTATCGAGGGGCAAAGTATTGACACTTTTTTAAATTGAGAGAAGAGCTTAAAGTTTTATTTACTGACCATAATTTTCACTTGTCTGACCACTTGCGTGATGAGTTTCTCACACGACTGGCTGATCTTCATGATGTTTCTTCTTGCCTGAATGATCTGAATCTAGGATTGCAACTATTCAATGTGGGGGACAAAATTTAGGCTATGATTAAGAAGTTGGAGCTCTTTTTCTGCATTATCAAGGACAACACACAGGTTTTTTCATCATTGTATGATTTAGTGTGTGCAAATTAACTCAAGCTTATATACAATGTCATGTGATATAGCGAAGCACCTGAGTGAGCTGGTGTAGTATCTGGGATCTACATCTGTTTATATTAGTTACTGTGCTGTTACTAAGCAGTAATGCATTACGGCAGTGTTACGTTACTACACCTAATAGGAAATGCACATGCGCACTGGGGTGCCGGGAACTGTAGAGCACGAGGGGTTTCCACTAAACGAAAACTAACTGTACTCCCGTCTCCTGCCTGGTCATTTCTCCACAACACAAATATTACAGCTGGTTGCGCAAATATGCAGGTACTTCTCCGAAACGGAAGACACAAACTGGATTCGTTATCCCTTTCATGACCTGTCTCCAGTCCACTTACCGATATCTGAACAAGAGAGCCTCATCGAAATTGCAACACGCGGTTCTGTGAAAATTGAATTTAATCAGAAGCCACTGCCAGATTTCTGGATTGGGCTGCACTCAGAGTTTCTTGCCTTGGCAAATCGCGCCGTTAAGACACTGATGCCCTTTGTAACCACGTACCAATGTGAGAGTGGATTCTCAGCCCTCACTAGCATGAAAACTAAATACAGGCACAGACTGCGTGGAAAATTATTTAAGACAGACTCTTCAATACAACCCAAAATTGCATTGAGTTATGTACATCCTTTCAAGTGTAACAGTATTGCTTCTGTTCCTCTCCTCGCCCTACTTGGGCTCGAACCAGGGACCCTCTGCACACATCAACAACCGACACCCCCGAAGCATCGTTACCCATCGCTCCACAAAAGCCATAGCCCTTGTATAGCAAAGGGAACAACTACTTCATGGTCTCAGAGCGAGTGACGTCACCGATTGAAACGCTATTAGCGGGCACCCCGCTACATAGCTAGCCATTTCACAACAGTTACACAAGCACACCCTTCTCATTCACCATTTTTGATGAACAAATAAGGTTTATATTTAAGTTGACTAAATAAAGAGCAAAATTATTGATTATTATAATATTATTTTTGCCCTGATCCTATAAGAGCTGTCACTTCCCACAAGACGGGTTGTGACAAACTCACTCATTCTTATGTTTAGTAAATGTATCGTATAGTATTTGTGTGGCAGGCTTACAATGATGGCAAAAAACAACATTTGAGAGTGTGCTGACCCTGGTGCTAGAGGGGGGACGCAGCTGGAGGTTGAATGTTTTAAGGGGTACAGACTATAAAAAGTTTGGGAACCACTGTTCTGGGGAAATCAATAGTTTGTTTTGGCTGACTGTTCAGTTCCACAATGTCCCCTCAGTCCATTTCATACATTGTAGTACCTGTGATTGTTATAAAACAAAAAAATCCAGTGTACATAAAGATAATGTAGTAAATATGACTTTGACCTCAAATGGCCTCGACTTTCAAATGTGTTCAGTTGGTAAGCAATTATGCAAATACATTGGGCAAAACGGAACATTGTACCAGGAAGTTACAGTAAAAACAAAAATCCCAACCATTTAGCATATGAAGTTCCTCATTCTGTTGAATTTCACAGTCCATTGGCAGCTCTAATAACGAGCAAGACATACAAAAGTTGAGGATTACTAACGTTTGTCTTTATTTGAATTAGCCGCTCAGTCGCTTCTCCAACTAGTGAAACTTGACAGGTAAATCTAGCCTATATTATTATGTGTTCTATTAACCTAAATTATTTATTCTTTGTCTATAGTTTTTTTATCAAACAAGTCTTAATGTTTATAGAAATAAAATTACGCTAGTCAATTTGTTTGGGAACGTTGTCCACATTTCGCTATATTAAAAAAAAAAAAAAATACTGTCCACTGAGCCGAATGCACAAGTTACAATTGTTCTTAAACATCTGTCTAAAGAAATTGGTCTGTCTGTACAAACCAGGGCTTTGCCTATGTTTTAAATGTTGCATGTTTTAGGATGTAACACATTATTTCCGAAAAATATGGGTGTTTAAAAGCAGGTTCCCATCACCTCCTCCAGCCGGCTCAGATTTCCCGATGGTGTGGTCTGTGACCACGTTTACATGCGCACAGCATTCTGAAGTAGCTCATATCCCGCTTAACGTTTTATTCGGGATTAACGGTTTACATGCAACTTTGATATCCCGCTCATGAGTATCCCTGTACCATGAATAAACAGAATATTCATAATTTAAGTTCATATGGGTTAAATGGAAGAGTAACTAAAATATGAACACTGACTAAGCCTAACTCCTGCATATTAACTCCTGCAGAATTATGCATTTCTTGCAGTAAATTTATATAATAAATGTTACTGTCTCGGGTACAGGAGTGGAGAATGCTTTCTTTCATCATCTCTTGAGAAAATGCTGAATGCACTTGTAATGTGTTATCTTTGACAATGCTGTGCAAGCAGACAGTATTTCAAACACGTAAAATATGCACCCAAGACAAACTGAAGTTTTATCAGAAACGTGTTTAATTGTAGGCTATATGGTCCAGTAAGGAGTATCAGCAAAATTAATTGTAATGGAATTATGGTGGATCAAACTGTGCAGGTAGCCTACTTTTTGAAGTAATTTGTTTGACAATCAGATGAAACATCACATAACACCCATGATATGTGTAACTGAGCCTGCGTAAATTGTCTAAGATCAGAATATCTCAGGCATTTTATCCAGGTTTCTCATAACCGGGATACAAGCTTTTTGGGGTAATTGTTTATGACTACTTTTACTTCACTACATTCCTAATTCACTTTATACATTTTCCCTGACACCCAAAAATACTCATTACATTTTGAATGCTTAGGAGGACAGGAAAATAGTCTAATTCACACACTTATCAAGAGAACATCCCTAGTCATCCCAACTGCCTCTGATTTGGCAGACTCACTAAACACACATTCTTCATTTGCAAATAATGTCTGAGTGTTGGAGTCTGCCCCTGGCTCTCTGTAAATGATGTCTGAGTGTTGGAGCATGCCCCTGGCTCTCTGTAAATGATGTCCGAGTGTTGGAGCATGCCCCTGGCTCTCTGTAAATGATGTCCGAGTGTTGGAGCATGCCCCTGGCTCTCTGTAAATTATGTCCGAGTGTTGGAGCATGCCCCTGGCTCTCTGTAAATGATGTCTGAGTGTTGGAGCATGCCCCTGGCTCTCTGTAAATGATGTCTGAGTGTTGGAGCATGCCCCTGGCTTTCTGTAAATGATGTCTGAGTGTTGGAGCATGCCCCTGGCTTTCTGTAAATGATGTCTGAGTGTTGGAGCATGCCCCTGGCTTTCTGTAAATTATGTCCAAGTGTTGGAGCATGCCCCTGGCTCTCTGTAAATTATGTCCGAGTGTTGGAGCATGCCCCTGACTCTCTGTAAATGATGTCCGAGTGTTGGAGCATGCCCCTGACTCTCTGTAAATTATGTCCGAGTGTTGGAGCATGCCCCTGGCTCTCTGTAAATTATGTCCGAGTGTTGGAGCATGCCCCTGGCTCTCTGTAAATTATGTCCGAGTGTTGGAGCATGCCCCTGACTCTCTGTAAATTATGTCCGAGTGTTGGAGCATGCCCCTGGCTCTCTGTAAATTATGTCCGAGTGTTGGAGCATGCCCCTGGCTCTCTGTAAATTATGTCCGAGTGTTGGAGCATGCCCCTGACTCTCTGTAAATTATGTCCGAGTGTTGGAGCATGCCCCTGACTCTCTGTAAATGATGTCCGAGTGTTGGAGCATGCCCCTGACTCTCTGTAAATGATGTCCGAGTGTTGGAGCATGCCCCTGACTCTCTGTAAATGATGTCCGAGTGTTGGAGCATGCCCCTGACTCTCTGTAAATGATGTCCGAGTGTTGGAGCATGCCCCTGACTCTCTGTAAATTATGTCCGAGTGTTGGAGCATGCCCCTGACTCTCTGTAAATGATGTCCGAGTGTTGGAGCATGCCCCTGACTCTCTGTAAATTATGTCCGAGTGTTGGAGCATGCCCCTGACTCTCTGTAAATTATGTCCGAGTGTTGGAGCATGCCCCTGACTCTCTGTAAATTATGTCCGAGTGTTGGAGCATGCCCCTGACTCTCTGTAAATTATGTCCGAGTGTTGGAGCATGCCCCTGACTCTCTGTAAATGATGTCCGAGTGTTGGAGCATGCCCCTGACTCTCTGTAAATGATGTCCGAGTGTTGGAGCATGCCCCTGGCTCTCTGTAAATTATGTCCGAGTGTTGGAGCATGCCCCTGGCTCTCTGTAAATGATGTCCGAGTGTTGGAGCATGCCCCTGACTCTCTGTAAATGATGTCCGAGTGTTGGAGCATGCCCCTGACTCTCTGTAAATGATGTCCGAGTGTTGGAGCATGCCCCTGACTCTCTGTAAATTATGTCCGAGTGTTGGAGCATGCCCCTGACTCTCTGTAAATTATGTCCGAGTGTTGGAGCATGCCCCTGACTCTCTGTAAATGAAATAAAAACTAGAATGGTGGCATCAGGTTCTCTTAATGAGGAATTTGAAATTATTTACACTTTTACTATACTTTTAGTATATTTTAGCAATTACTTTTACTTTTGATACTTAAGTATTTATAAAAAACAAATTATTTTAGACTTTTAATCAAGTAGTATTTTACTGGGTGAATTTCACCTTTACTTGAATCATTTTCTATTAAGGTACAGTGCCTTGCGAAAGTATTCGGCCCCCTTGAACTTTGCGACCTTTTGCCACATTTCAGGCTTCAAACATAAAGATATAAAACTGTATTTTTTTGTGAAGAATCAACAACAAGTGGGACACAATCATGAAGTGGAACGACATTTATTGGATATTTCAAACTTTTTTAACAAATCCAAAACTGAAAAATTGGGCGTGCAAAATTATTCAGCCCCTTTACTTTCAGTGCAGCAAACTCTCTCCAGAAGTTCAGTGAGGATCTCTGAATGATCCAATGTTGACCTAAATGACTAATGATGATAAATACAATCCACCTGTGTGTAATCAAGTCTCCGTATAAATGCAGCTGCACTGTGATAGTCTCAGAGGTCCATTAAAAGCGCAGAGAGCATCATGAAGAACAAGGAACACACCAGGCAGGTCCGAGATACTGTTGTGAAGAAGTTTAAAGCCGGATTTGGATACAAAAAGATTTCCCAAGCTTTAAACATCCCAAGGAGCACTGTGCAAGCGATAATATTGAAATGGAAGGAGTATCAGACCACTGCAAATCTACCAAGACCTGGCCGTCCCTCTAAACTTTCAGCTCATACAAGGAGAAGACTGATCAGAGATGCAGCCAAGAGGCCCATGATCACTCTGGATGAACTGCAGAGATCTACAGCTGAGGTGGGAGACTCTGTCCATAGGACAACAATCAGTCATATATTGCACAAATCTGGGCTCTATGGAAGAGTGGCAAGAAGAAAGCCATTTCTTAAAGATATCCATAAAAAGTGTTGTTTAAAGTTTGCCACAAGCCACCTGGGAGACACACCAAACATGTGGAAGAAGGTGCTCTGGTCAGATGAAACCAAAATTGAACTTTTTGGCAACAATGCAAAACGTTATGTTTGGCGTAAAAGCAACATAGCTCATCACCCATCCCCACTGTCAAACATGGTGGTGGCAGCATCATTGTTTGGGCCTGCTTTTCTTCAGCGGGGACAGGGAAGATGGTTAAAATTGATGGGAAGATGGATGGAGCCAAATACAGGACCATTCTGGAAGAAAACCTGATGGAGTCTGCAAAAGACCTGTCATTGTCTTCCAACAAGACAATGATCCAAAACATAAAGCAAAATCTACAATGGAATGGTTCAAAAATAAACATATCCAGGTGTTAGAATGGCCAAGTCAAAGTCCAGACCTGAATCCAATCAAGAATCGGTGGAAAGAACTGAAAACTGCTGTTCACAAATGCTCTCCATCCAACCTCACTGAGCTCGAGCTGTTTTGCAAGGAGGAATGGGAAAAAAAATCAGTCTCTCGATGTGCAAAACTGATAGAGACATACCCCAAGCGACTTACAGCTGTAATCGCAGCAAAAGGTGGCGCTACAAAGTATTAACTTAAGGGGGCTGAATAATTTTGCACGGCCAAATGTCGTTCCGAATAAATGTCGTTCCACTTCATGATTGTGTCCCACTTGTTGTTGATTCTTCACAAAAAATACAGTTTTATATCTTTATGTTTGAAGCCTGAAATGTGGCAAAAGGTCGCAAAGTTCAAGGGGGCCGAATACTTTTGCAAGGCACTGTATCTTTACTTTTACTCAAGTATGACAATTGGGTACTTTTTTCCACTAGTGTGCACATGTAAACATGGTTATCGAGATAGATATGGGTTACGGAAGGGTCACATAATTCCATCCAGGTCACCAGGAAATTAATTATACTCATGAGCAAACATTTCATAACTGCAATTGCCAGTAAATCTCCAAATGTGGCTTTACACCTGTTCAAACAACCCTCTCCAGGTGACAGTATACAACCTTTCAGTTTGTTTGCCAACTCAGAAGTAGTAGAAGAAGAAAAAGGACTACTTCAAAATGGAGATGGCCCCAGTGGTGCTGCCTGTGCTCTCATAAACACCATATTGGAACAGGTACAAGGATGTGAAGTCTATTGGTGTGATTGACACACCAGCTGTGCACATGCCCACACACACTGTGCCTTCCACTAATCTAGGCCTATCCAAGTGTGTGAGGCATGGTTTACAGCTGGAATCCTTAATGGTGAAACAGCCACGTCCGTTTGCAATATTAAAACAACAAAAGAAGTTACTGCAAACAACAAACACTTTTTTCCCCTCAGACATCATTGCTCGCGTGATAGACGAGCACAGCAAGTGCTGCGTTTGTTTTACCTGCTGTGTAATGCTCCTCAGCTCGGCAGCAAAGGCAACAGCAGTGGTGGGGCGGCCAGTGGTGCTGTTTCCGCCAACTGTGGATTCCATCTTTACGTTTATTTTCATTAATGTATGCATTTATTCAACATTATTCAATGTAATTCAACTTTTTTGCATGTTTAACTAAATTAATTCCTAAAGAAAATAGAATAATAGTTGTCATGAAACCAAAACCCCAGACTTGGTTGAGAAATACATTATGCAGAGAGGGTTTTTCCTTGCAAAAGGCAGTTGCTTGTCAAATGAGGAAGTGTGCAGAAACCACAGTAGCACGTAGCCTCTGTATAGTTATTTTAATCTATCTGGAGCCTGTATCCTGTCCATCATCTAGAAATACAGCCACAGCACTGTGGCACCTAACAGTGGTCGGGTTTGTTTTTCAGCATTTCATCCAGAGCACTAGAGGTGTTGATTGATTTTTTTTAGTCATAGTTATATATTTGCTCAATGGTCTAATGCATTGTCCTCATCATTCAACAACAGTGCATTAGTACAACCAAATGCCATCGTTCGCAAATCAGATGTTCATTATTGGAGAACAATGCAAAACAAGGACATTTCTAATTTGAAATCTAGTTTCTGATTTAGCTTCCATTTGGGGTACATGAAAGACAAGACTAGGTCAAATGTTGTGCCTTGTTTTAGGGGTCCAACGTTTGAGGAAACATCAAATGAGTTCAGTTTCGTCAAGGAAGAAGAATACCTTACATCAGTCTAATTTTGACTGACCTAGTTAATAAATCCATATTTCTCTCCCCCTCAGTGTTAGTAACACAATAGTTTAGGATCAAGCAATAGGCCTACTGTGTTAATTATATTATTTTGTAGCTCATGATGTGACTATTTATAACCGAAATCCTTGGAGAATTCCCCTGGACACAGAGCTTTGTCATTGGAATGTGTGAACGTGTTGTGACAGAAAATCATGCGTTACCCCTGGCCTCAGTGAGCTGGTTGTACAACCCTGTTTTCTGCTGTTAGATAGCAGTTGTCTACCTGTATCTTATGTCTATGGTATTAATCTACACAGCCGACAATGTAACATATCTAAGATTGTGACCTTTACAGTATAGTGCTCCCAACTCCACTGTGTGAGTGTGAGATTCTGTACACGACCACTGCTGCTCAAACCCCACTTGCTTCTATATTGCGGTGTAAATTAATTTGCAGACACCGCTGCTTCAAGTGGTGTAGTACAGGAGAGGTTAACTCCCGAGAGACCACGTCTACCTGAGCCCACTTGTTCAGACAAAGAGCCTAAATCAAAGATCCATACTTAGTTTATACAGGCTTGTTGCTCAGATTCTGTATGTGCACTGTCTACAAATGATTCGATTTTCAATCTCAAAGCCTAACAATGCAGAAGGACATTTAAAAAAAAACAAGTAAAAAACACTTGATAATGCCTGTTAATGTTTGCGAATGAATAAACGTTAAATGAGTGAGTGAGGCTTTGATCTGTGCTAGGTTGTGTGCTATCAATACTACAGCAAATAAATAGTTAGATATTTTAGTGTATTGGCACAGTTGACTCCTGATCAGTGCACTGTCAGAAACTCTGCTGTCCACTGTCATAGTAACTTAGTCCCAAACTACTGCAGTTCTACTTTACTTAATAACAAGTAATCTGTGTTTATGAGCAGTGGTCATTTGTGTACAGTCGGTCATGAACACTTCTAACACACACACACACACACACAGTGTTAATCTTCTGTTTGATGTATGAGTCTTGATAGTCATCTTCGTTATGTTTCCCATCCCTCTTTCCTTATGGGCCTTTTGCAGGAATATAGAGATCATGAATAGTTAAGCCTTGTTCCAAATGCTGTGTGTCTGTGGTACGAACCAATGAGAAAGATGAAGTCAATACATTAAAGTTAGCTTCTGTGTCTATCCCAATAGGCAATATGGGTTGTAAAAAATCCAAGCTGAATGCCGGTCTGAATGGAGGTGTCCTTGATGGCAAGAACCGACAGCCAATACGTCCCGATCAAACTGTAAATTTGAGAGATCGCACCTCCATTAAAGCAAGTGCTACAGTAAGTAGTAGTTTTGTAATCACTACCAAAAATCCCTGACCTGGAAACAACTGACAAAATTGGTTCAAGTGTATTGTTGATGAATCTTCAAATATTGAAAAGTGTACCAAATTATTATTATTATTATTTTTTTTTTTTAAATGGGTGAAATAGCACACATTTCTCTCTTTCACCATCTCTTCACCTTAGATGCAAACTATTTTTCATAGATTAGCACAATAACGCCATAACATTTTGTCAAACTACTGTCCAGAAGTTATGATACGAAATTATATCTTGATACAGCGTAACTCACCTCCTGGAGGTCTCCTGCCTGGTCAGGTATTCATGAAAATGGAAGGTATGCTTGTTGCATTTCTTTATCGCACATTGTTACAGTAATGATGCAGAGCAAATATTGTATGATGGTTCCATTTCTTTTGCAGTGCATTGCAATATTCCAATAACATTTGATTGCAAGAGAAGTGTGTTCCAACTGTCTCTCTTTTCTAACACAGAGCAAAGCGAGTCTGGTAAAATAGCTATTGCAATATACCCATATGATGCAATACATCCAGACGATTTGGGATTCAAGAAGGGCGAAAGGCTTAAGGTTCTTGAAGAGTAAGTGCCTGTTCTCCATATATTACATTTGAGTGTGTTGGATTTTATACATAAACCAACACAATGTTGGACGAAGAGGAATATTGTTTGCGCAATCATTTTATACAAAGATGATTTACGGTGTCATCATTGAATAGTACACTATCTAGAACCTTCGGATGTCCCCATAGGAGGACCCTTTTCGGTTCCGGGTAGAACCCTTTGGGGGTCCATGTAGCACTATTTCCAGAGAGTTCTACATGGAACCCAAAAGGGTTCTCATTGGAACCAAATAGGGTTCTCCTATGGGGGCATCCGAATAACCCTTTTGGAACCCTTTTTTCCCTAAGAGTAGATTGTGTCCCTTCCTTCATTAACATCCTGAATCATAACTGTTTTCAGGCATGGTGAATGGTGGAAGGCTCGGTCTCTGACCACTAAGAAAGAAGGGTTCATACCCTCCAATTATGTTGCCGAGGCCAACACCATGGAGACAGAGGAGTGAGTGTCGTTATCATAATGACTTTTGCACATTTCTCTCAGAGCCAACAAGGCTTTCTATCCACCGTTAATAGAAGCACATAGCTGTTATTTCATTCATTTCAGGGGAAGTTTGGATGTATCAATTGTGTCACTATAATATTGTCTTCCGCGTAGATGGTTTTTCAAGGATATTACAAGGAAGGACGCAGAAAGACAACTTTTGGCCCCTGCTAACAAAGCGGGCTCTTACCTCATTCGTGAGAGTGAGACATCAAAAGGTAAGGACCCACTAATGAAAATAACTTGTCCATGATTCCTATACGTCAAATAATTTATGCACGCTTGACTAAGTCGTTTTGGATAAAAGCAGCTGCTAAATGGAATATATTATTATTTGACATATTATTCACTGTATTGCATTTGGATGTCTGAACGTATGAGTGTGATAGTGATTGTGTTTCTCTTCATCAGGAAGTTATTCCATGTCTATCAGAGATGTGGATGCCCAGGGAATAAACGCTGTAAAACATTATAAGATCCGCACGCTGGATAATGGCGGCTTCTACATCTCTCCTAAAATCACATTCCCTGACATTGGCAGCATGATAAAACATTATTACAGTGAGTACCACTGTATTTGAGCCCACCTGTAATGTTGCACAAAACTAAGACATTTCATTTTCTCTTGGCGTCCTTCAACTTCTCTATTTACTAAAAGAATATAATGTCTAAATAATATAGTAAGGCCATGCTGCTATGTCTCAACATCAGTTTGTGGTGTGATTGTCAGAACAATCAGATGGTCTCTGTCGAAAGCTGGAGAAGCCGTGTGATAAACCCGAAGCTCAGAAGCCATGGGACAAAGATGCCTGGGAGATCTCCAAGGAGTCCATCAAGATGGTGAAGAAGCTGGGAGCAGGACAGTTTGGAGAAGTGTGGATGGGTGAGTCAATGAAAGATACACTATATATACAAAAGTATGCAAACCCACCTTTAAATTAGTGGATTCGGCTATTTAAACCACACCCATTGCGGACAGGTGTATCAAATCGAGCACACAGCCATGCAATCTTCATAGACAAACATTGGCAGTAGAAGTGCCTTACTGAAGAGCTCAGTGACTTTCAACATGGCACTGTCATAGGATGCCACTTCTCCAATAAGTCAGTTTGTCAAATTTCTGTCCTGCTAGAGCTGCCCCGGTCAACTCTAAGTGCTGTTATTGTGTAGTGGAAACGTCTAGGAGCAACAATGGCTCGGCCAAGAAGTGGTAAACCACACAAGCTCACAGAACGGGATTGCAGAGTGCTGAAGTGCGTAGCGAGTAAAAAATAATCTGTTCTTGGTTGCAACACTCACGACCGAGTTCCAAACTGCCTGGGGAAGCAACGTCAGCACAATAACTGTTTGTAAGGGAGCTTTATGAAATGGGTTTCCATGGCCGAGCAGCCGCACACAAGCCTAAGATCACCGTGCCCAATGCCAATCGTCGGCTGGAGTGGTGTAAAGCACAACACCATTGGACTCTGGAACAGTGTAAACGTGTTCTCTGGAGTGATGAATAACGCACCACCATCTGGCAGTCCAGCGGACAAATCTGGGTTTGGCGGATGCCAGGAGAATGCTACCTACCCCAATGCATAGTGCCAACTGTAAAGTTTGGTGGAGAAGGAATAATGGTCTGGGGCTGTTTTTCATGGTTCGGGCTAGGCCCCTTAGTTCCAGTGAAGGGAGATCTTAATGCTACAGCATACAATGACATTTTAGACGATTCTGTGCTTCCAACTTTGTGGCAACAGTTTGGGGGAAGGCCCTTTCCTGTTTCAGCATGACAATGCCCCCGTGCACAAAGCGAGATCCATTCAGAAATGGTTTGTTGAGATCCGCGTGTAAGAACTTGACTGGCTTGCACATTTTTTTTCTCCCCAATTTCAATCTTGTCTCATCGCTGCAACTCCCCAACAGGCATGGGAGGCAAAGGTCAAGTCATGCGTCCTCTGAAACATGACCCGCCAAACTGCGCTTTGTAACCCAGAAGCCAGCCGCACCAATGTGTAGGAGGAAACGCTGTTCCCCTTACGACCGAGGTCAGCCTGCAGGTGCCCGGCCCACCACAAGGAGTCGTTACAGCACGATGAGCCAAGTAAAGCCCCACCCGGTCAAACCCTCCCCTAACCTGGATGATGCTGGGCCAATTGTGCGCCGCCCTATGGGACTCCCGGTCACGGCCGTTTGTGATTCAGCCCAGGATCAAACCCAGATCTGTAGTGATGCCTATAGCACTGTGATGCAGTACCTTAGACCGCTGCGCCACTCGGGAGGCCCACTCCATTGCTTTTTTTAATACAATTAAACCACATTAAAGTGATAGTATCAGGGGTAGGGCAGCTGAGACAGACAGCTATAGTCAAATGTTGATCTTTCTGTCTCTATGAGATTGTTAGCAGCCTTAGAGAGAGGAGGGATGGGACTGGTACTAGGAACTGTTGGCGCAGTTATCAGAGGCATCTGTAGAGGAAATGAGTGTGTCTGACTTCGAATTTGCATTGGATTTCATTATTATTCATGTGTTACCTTCCCGCACCTCGGCCTTGATGAATTGCAGGAAATTGTTGGCATTTCAAATATACAAATGGACTGTAGGGCCTCCTGTACTGCGCAAAGATGTTTGCTTCGTTTTCTTTGACCTCTTTGGCATTAAGGGTTTTTCCTATGGCACAGTGAGCCAGCCAGCCAGCCAGATGGAGCCGTCGAAAGTCCTGTTTCCTCTCATTCACCTCCTTGCATTTGTTATGTCTCTGGAGAGTTTAGTCTCCTCTTCTCTATAAAAAACAAGGTGGAATTAAAAGTGGCTTAGATGGGTGTGTTCAGGGCTTGTTCAGCTAGCATGGTGGACACACAGAGTTGAAGGAGAATTATGTGATAAAGAAATGCTATTCTGGATGGAGGGTTCAAAATGCTCAAACTTGGACTGAACTCCACTGGTTAGTCAGTAATATACTAACTTTATTAGGATGCATCCCAAATGGCACCCTATTCCCTACACAGTTCACTACTTTTGACCAGAGCTCTATGGTCACTGGTCAGCAGTAGTACACTATATAGGGAATATGGTGCCATTTGGGATGTAAACTTAAACAACTCTTCAGTAGAATCAGCAAAAATCGAATAAAAATGTATTGGTCATGTGCCGAATACAACAGATGTAGACTTTACAGTGAAATGCTTACTTACGAGCCCATTCCCCTCAATGCAGAGTTATAAAAAGTAAGAAAAACAATATTTTTTTATCATTAGGCCTACGTTTTAATGTTTTTATTAACCTACCATTATTATAATCAAACTCCCCTTCCCCCCAAACGAACAATAAGAACAGAAGTTGAGCACGGAGAAACAATTTGAACTTCATGGGAAAGTGTGTGTATAAATACCCACGTTTTTATACTCATTAATAAATGAGTCCTCGCTGTCTACTTTTAGCTCTGTCAAAAAAACTTTTGTAAACTGTTACAGCTTAAGTCCTCAATGATATTTATTGAGCATTTACTATGTGCACTACTCGAGTCGCGTCCCAAGTCCCTAGTCTTCGAGTCCGAGTCCTTTATACTCAAGTCATGAGTTGAGTCACAAGTTCCTTGGTAGTCCCATACGTTGCTGTCCAACCATTTTATACAGCTAAATTTCATTATACTGTTGCACATTCGTGTATATAATACAGCTCTCTAACATTTGCTGTTGTAGCTAGTATGTAGCAAGTTGAGTTACGAGTCATAAAAATCTGGACTTGAGTCCAACAACACTGCTTAGTACTGGCATTGGTTCCCTTGTTGCTAAATCATGTGAGACAGTATGCATTCAATGTCACCAGTTTATGACAAATCTTCCAATCAAAATGTCATTCAAATTAAAAAAGACAAAAAGATACAGCAGGTGGCCCAAGAGGTCAGAAAACAGTGGTGGTACAATTTCTATCTAGCTCCACTTCATACTGAACAAATCCCTCCTGCAGCGTTCTACAACAACACGACCAAGGTGGCAGTGAAGACTCTGAAGCCAGGCACCATGTCAGCGGAGGCGTTCATGGAGGAGGCTAACCTGATGAAGACCCTGCAACACGACAGACTGGTGCGCCTCTACGCCGTCGTCACCAAGATCGAGCCCATCTACATCATCACAGAGTACATGTCCAATGGTAACACACACTGAGTCCAATTCCTACAAGACAGACCTCTTGGTTTCAAACACTGTCATGTGGCCAGCATGGACTGTTTTCATCAATACATACCATTTGATGTTACATAAGTATTCTGTAATCACCTATATTTTCATTGGTTTGGTTTCTATCCCTCAATTTTGTTTCTTTACCTTTTGTAGGTAGCCTCTTAGATTTCTTAAAAAGTGAGACGGGCTGCAAAGTACAGCTACCGAAGCTAATCGATTTTTCTGCACAGGTAATGCATGTTCTTCTTACATCTCTCGGTCTCAGTGATTAAGCGCATTGCTCTTTATAGACGGTTTCCTTTTAAGAAATAGATGCTGATGTCACTTTTTCCATTGGTCAACCAGAAAGAGGAACATGGTTTTTGTTTCACTTAACAAATGAGTTGCAACAAACTAACAACATCCAGTGGTCCCTCACACACACCGATCAGAGTATTTCTCTCATGGAAGAAGAAGAAATGTGCTTCAATCAAAGTCAATACACAAAATGATGATTAACATGTATCATTGATAACGTGCCTCCCCAAAGAAGTAAACTACCTAAAAAAATATGAAAAATAAACCAAAATTCCTCATTCCATGTCAGTACACCGGTTGTGGTAAATTCAGAATACACTTTAAATTAGATGATTGACAGAGGTATGGTTAGTTCTGGGTAAAACTGCATCAAACCACAGTTGCATATCCTCTTATACAAAGTGAAAGAGGATGCCAGTTATTAAATTAACCAGTCGTCCCTTTCCGCAATTGGACAACCACTCAGCTCAGCTCACTTAAACTTGTTGAGTACTAACCAAGTCCAATGGTTGGTAGCGAATTCAATTCGAACCAGACGTAAAACACACACATTAACTATGTTATGCAGCATTGCAAATTACCATACTGAATTTGTCAGAAGAGGAGGAGTCTAGTTAATAACCATTTTTTCAGTATTGTTTTATGGGAACAACAACACAAGTCAGTCAGAGAGACAAAGCTCTACCGAGATGGGTAGAGTGCTCAATTGAGTTCCATTTTAGGTACTTCATTAATCCCTGGGGGGAAATGTCATCCTTTTTCAGATTGCAGAGGGCATGGCGTACATTGAGAAAAAGAACTACATCCACCGTGACCTGAGAACAGCCAACGTCCTGGTGTCTGAGAGTTTGCTTTGTAAAATAGCTGACTTTGGTCTGGCCAGAGTCATTGAGGATGACCAGTATACAGCCAGAGAGGGTAAGCTTCCAGTCTGTCATTGCTAGAATTAGTCAGTACAGTATTACACTGGCCAAAATGTTTTTATGATAGCCACAAAGTCAACACTGGCTGTGGTAAAAAAAAATAAAAAAAAAATCATGCCAATCAGGAAGCAGAGGTCAATATCAGCAATGTCAGAAGTAAAACTGCTATCAGTGCATATTGCATAGTTAATACAAGCCTGGTTTGTACAAGAACGTTTCTGTCAGCAATCCAAGCATGTAACGTTACTTTGTGTTTCCTCCTATATCAGTGTCAGAAAGTCTTTCGCCATCTGTTTGTCCATTACAGGAGCTAAGTTTCCCATCAAGTGGACAGCACCTGAGGCCATCAACTTTGGCTCCTTCACTATCAAATCAGACATGTGGTCCTTCGGAGTCCTCCTGTATGAAATCATTACCTATGGAAAAATACCTTATCCAGGTAATTACATGCAACCTTACACACAAACATGTTCATATTTAAGACTAGCTACTCAAGACTGATTTCCCCACATGCTGCAAAATTTGGAGCTTGAATGCACTCAATAATAGGTGAGCACAGATATTTATCGCCATCTTCTGGTTAATGAAAGATGTTGCAAGAGATCATAGAGATTTTTTCTCCAGAAAAAGACCTCTGTTTTTGCTTTGATGGCATTTATTGTGATGCCTTAACAAATACCAAAAAATCTGACTATTGCTCAACCATATTCCCCACATAAGAATCGGTCATGTTTGCTTCTTTCAATTTAGGTCGACCTGCTATTCAGAGTTGCTGCTTCTTCTCACTTCTGATTCTTTCTGTTCCTGTTTTCCTTTTTCAGGGATGAGCAATGGTGAAGTTATGACATCAGTGCAGAAAGGTTATAGAATGCCCCGCCCTGAGAACTGTCCCAACGAGCTCTATGACATCATGACCACCTGCTGGAAGAGCAAGCCAGACGACAGGCCCACATTTGACTACATCCAGAGTGTCCTGGATGACTTTTATACCGCCACTGAGGGACAGTACCAACAGCAGCAGTAGGAAGTCAATGTCTGAGTCTCAAATGGCACCCCATTCCCTTAATAGTGCACTACTGTTGGGCTCTATGGTCAAAAGTAGTGGACTGTATAGGGAGAATAGAGTGCAGTTTGGGATGTAAAATGTCTGCTAATGTGCTGGTTTCTTCAATCCACCAGCAAAACAATCGGTTATTCCGCCGAGAGAGATATTGTCGGACATGTTTACTGCTTACTTATTTGTTAAGCAAGCTAAAGATTCACCTTTGAGTTCAACTTCATATTGAAGTATAAACCTACTAATGCAATGCAGGCTTTTTACAGAGAATGATCACATTAATAAAATGTACTGAATCTGTTACAAACATGAAAAAGAATCAGCACATTGAACAGCACAAAATGTACAATTTACCACATATTTATTATAACTTTAGCCATAGCTTGTTGAATTCAATCAGCAGATTGACCAGTACTATAAAGGTCTATTTTTATTTGAGCTGTTACATTAAGGTACATTAATTGATATTAAGCAGCTTATCTTTTGGACTATGTTCATGTTTCTGTTTAATCATATTAATAGTAAGGCTGTCACAAGAGTCTAACAAGTTACTAATGTGACGTATATTTGTTGTGTTGTTTTTTACAATGAGATTGATGTGAGTGACATGACCATGTGTGTGATTACTGTGCTCTGAATAAATGCAAAAAGACCTAAATCAATAAAATATCAACCATTTTTGTCCAGGTCGTGGTTTAAGTAGTAGAGCCTGTCAGCCATTTCAAAGGTATCCAGGGGTTGTGTGTGATGTCATTTGAAGATGTAATTGATTTCCGGAGCAGATCATTAGAGTTGGTGGACTTCAAAAACACGGAAGATGATATTGATAGCAGGGCGTTCAGTACGGAGAAGAAAAAAAACAGAGATAGTTAGACGACGCAACATTGTATCTGTCCCATTATGACGTCTGTGTGTGCATGGGCAGCACCAGTACCTCTGGTTCGTTCAGCCATTCCTATGTGGGAAATGAATGGGGTTTTGGAATAAAAAGCCAAAAATAAGGTTAACTCAGACTTAGAAGATCTGATCCACTGACTATACAAAACATTAAGAACACCTGCTCGAGACTGACCTTGTGAATCAAGGTGGAAGCTATGATCCCTTATTGATGTCACTTGTTATTTCCACTTCAATTCAATGTCGATGAAAGGGAGGGGTCAAGTTAAAGAAGGATTGTGTTGCCATTCAGAGGGTGAATGGGTAAAACCAACTACTTGAGTGCCTTTGAACAACGCATTGAGGCGGTTCTGGGGAGGGGTGCAACTCAATATAAAGGAAGGTGTTCCTAATGTTTTGTACACTCAGTGTACGTTTTGTTTTATGAGATCATATCAGTCAGTTAACATGACCTTTATGAATTATGAAGACTGTGCGCTTTGTGTGCTTGTTTTGATTACATAAATGAAGATCATTTCATAGAACAAAATATATAAGATTTCCTAAGCCTGTCTTTACCACAGACCTTTTTTTCCTGGGTTTAAATGAAACCATGCAACAAAAAACATTTCCCCATAGGCTTTGACTAACGGGCCATGGCGAAGTCAGCTTCTGTTAGTGCCCACAAAAAGACGCCATTTCTATTGCTCTCTCTAGAGGCCATCTCCATTTTTAAGAAGTCAATGTTATTTTCTACTGCTTCTATGAGTTGGTAAACAAACTGAAAGGTTGTATACTGCCCCCTGGAGTGTGTTGTTTGAACAGGTATAAAGCCAAGGTCGGAGATTTACTGCCCCCTGGAGTGTGTTGTTTGAACAGGTATAAAGCCAAGGTCGGAGATTTACTGCCCCCTGCAGTGTGTTGTTTGAACAGGTATAAAGCCAAGGTCGGAGATTTACTGCCCCCTAGAGTGTGCTGTTTGAACAGGTATAAAGCCAAGGTCGGAGATTTACTGCCCCCTAGAGTGTGCTGTTTGAACAGGTATAAAGCCAAGGTCGGAGATTTACTGCCCCCTAGAGTGTGCTGTTTGAACAGGTATAAAGCCAAGGTCGGAGATTTACTGCCATTTACTGCAGTTATGGAATGTTTGCTCAAACTAGTACAATTAATTGTCGGATCCCTCCTGATGACCTGGATGGAATCATGTGTTCCTTCCATAACCCATAGGAAGTCCCACCCAGTTGACTATTTCAAAATGGTCAAAGTCCTTAATGGTGCTGCCCATGCTAAAACAGGCTTTTGGGCAATAATGCCCTCTATTATTCTCTATGGGGGAAAAAGCAGGGTGAATTCGGAATAAGGGGGACACTTTTGCATTTTCTTTTGTAGTCTCTTGACATCTAACCAACATATTAGCCAAACACATGATACATTTCTGAAATCGTCAAGATGTTTTCCTTATCACACACAAAACATTTATATCATATTCACAGGTGGCATGAGTCAAAACCAACCATTTTCAGTTTGCATTTGGTAGACTGGGACAGCAGGTTAGATAAACTGGGACACCATTATTACAGTCCTAATTGTACCCCAATGACAAATATATTCAATTTTGTGTGATTAGGAAACATCTGAGGATTTCAGAATTGTATCATGTGTTGGGCTAATATGTTGGATAGATGTCTGAAGAGGTTACAGGAGACTGAAATTATAAAGAGTGTCCCACTTTTTCTGAATTCACTCCAATAACAGTACTACGATAACAAATGTATAGGATATAGTACTACAATAACCAGAGCCCTGTTTTACCTAAGAGGAGAGGGAGGGCCCCTATTGTAAACTGGATCTCTTTCCTCCACTGGAAAAGCCTCTAAGACTGTCCCATTTTAGCTGCTCCCATGCTGTCCTACTTTAGCTATCAGCTTTGGTTGGTAAAGCAGGACAAAAAAACAAAAAAAAAAAACAACTGAATTTCAAAATTGAAACATAATATTGGCAACTTTTTATGTATTTTGATGCACCAGTACATAGTATGCACATTTACATCACATTATTTATGACAGTTTCATAACCTCAACCACAGATGTTCCATTATATTGACCAGATATTCCATTGGCCACTATGACATTGAAAATCAATGTTTTCAAAAAGGCAGTTGGGGGGGGGGGGGGGTGCAAGATCAGCTGGGACCATTCTAGCCAACGAGAGGCCAGATTCGCGTGTGAACAATCACAGCGGTCAATGGTATCCGGGATCCTTTGGATTTTTCTACCCCCAATAAGGCTGACATTTAAAATGGTTAGCCAGTTAAGGTGACAACCGCTTTGCACTGGACCGTTTGTTTCCGATACCTGGAGGGGGTCGTAAGAAGAGCGGACCAGGCTCTCTTCCAGGTATGCTGACAGTGGCAGACGAACATCTGGGCCGAGGGTATGCTGACTTCCTCTTGCTCAGGGAAGAGCAGAGGCTGGTAACCCAAGGAACACTCAAAAGGGCAAGAGACCAGTGGCCGAGCAAGGAAGTGTGTTGCGGGTGTACTCCACCCACACGAGTTGCTGGCTCCAGGTGGTGGGGGTTGGCAGAGACAAGGCAACGAATAGTCATCTCCAGGTCCTGATTGGCTCACTCCGACTGGCCGTTAGATTGGGTATGAAACCCGGAGGACAGGCTGGCTGATGACCCAATGAGGGTGCAGAACGCCTTCCAGAATTGGGACGTGAACTGAAGACCATGATCGGAGACCATGTTGACCGGAAGTCCATGGATCCGGTAGACATGCTGTACCATGAACTGGACCGTTACCTTGGCTGAGGGTAACTTGGGAAGGGGAATGAAATGGGCGGCTTTGGAAAACCTATCCACTCCATAAGTATGGCGGTGTTGCTATCGGACGGAGGGAGTCCAGGGATATATGGGACCAAGGGTGGTGAGGAACAGAGTGGTTGAAGGAGGCCTGCTGCAACTTGCTGCAGAGTCTCACTCTGTGAGCACACAGTGCAGGCGGCGATGAACGTGGAGATATCAGGAACCATAATGGGCCACTAAAACAGTTGTCGGAGGAAAGCCACGGTCTGGTGGGAGCCGGGAAGGCAGATAAGGATAGAATGAACCCATTCCAGGACCGGGGACCGGGCAGATTCTGGGACAACCAGTTAGCAGCCCCCCCCCCATAGCCCAGTCGATCAGGGGGTTGTGACTCTGGAGCCATGACAATCCCAAAACCACAAGACTCAATGAGCAGAAACTTAATCGACTCACTGGGGTTACCTGACACTCGCAGGTTGATGGGAACCGTATTGTGACCCTACCAATAGATCGTCCGTCAAATGCTCTGGCGTCCATGTGAATGGAGAGGGGTTGTGTGGAGATGCCCAGCTCCGACACCAGGGTAGCATCCATAAAGCTGCCATTGGCCCCAGAGTCCATGAGCACCCAGAGAGATTTAGACGGGTCACCCCACAGCAGGATAGCATGGAGAGGAGTGTGAGTAATAGGAGATGGGAGACTCCCTGTATGGCCCACCAGCGTACTCGTACCTACTGATGAGCCTGGTATTTTACTGGACAGGTGGATATGTAATGTCCTGAAGTACCACAATACAGACAACTTTTGGAGCTCAGTTTGCGTAAACGTTCCTCAGGAGATAATCTAGCCCTGCTCAGTTGCATGGGCTCCGGAAAAGGCGAGGTGACAGTCCTCAATGATTCCCGGGGGAACTCGGGTGACATCAGATTCTCTCTGGAGTGCAGGTGCTGGGGACTTCCTGGATTCTTTGGAGGCGAGGGGGAACCCGTGGACGAGTGCGTGTCTCCGGGAACAGGCCTCTCCTTGCTGCGTTCCCGTAACCGCCCATCGATCCTTATGGTCAGGGCTATGAGGGAGTCGAGGTCCACAGGCAGCTCCCGGGCTGCGAGCTCATCTTCAATTTCCTCAGATAATCCATGAAGGAAGGTGTCAAACACTAGTTGAGTTGTTTAAATGTAATGTTGAGTTCTCTTTGTGTTTTTGTGCATACCCATTAACAAGAGTTCTGTCCGTGGTGCTGAATGCACAGTGTACTTTTCCCTCCGTGAGGTTCATTGCATGTTGAATAATGAAAATACCTACCAAAAGGAGAACATGGATGTGGTTTATTTCTGTGCATCTTAAAAGAAGTAAAATAAGTAGCATGTCTGGACATGATTTACAGTAGATATATCTGTCGCTCATACACATGATGTATAATCCTGTAATATGATTCTGGCCCGCGAAGGCAAATATATATTCTAACGTGGCCCACCATGGAAAATAATTGCACAGGGCTGCTATAGAAGAACAGACTTATCGCCATGCACCTTTCTTTGCATTATAAATTACTTTCCTAGCCAGCACTGTTATGCTATCCAATGATTCTTCAAAGTTTTAAAAGCATTATCACGATCATTCATGGCCTTATTACATGCTTCAGTCCACCGAGGAACTATCCCTCACTGGAGTAGCCAATAAGGCAGCATCTAACATGACTGAATTCACAGAGGCAGCAGTCTTCTACCGACCCTTACATTGACAATTTATGATTCTCCTTCTCACACAGTGTAAAAGGTTTCCCGGTATGCCTGGTCAAATCACCAATTTGTAACCAGTTCCCTTTTCTGAAAACATACGTCAAGATCTATGTTGCACATGACTGGGAAATGATCACTATCTATTGGGGATTCTATCTTCACATTCCACTCACATATTCCAGCAATGGGGGAGGACACTAACGTAAAAATCTAAAAATGACAAAGTACCTCTAGTCACATTTAACCTTCATTTATACTAGCAAGTCCCCTTCGCTCCATAAAACTTTCAACCACTAAACCATTGGCATCTGTGGTATTGCTGCTCCAAAAGCTGAAATCTCATCACCTTCACTGGATTTCACAACTATATCTAATTCAGATACAGAGTTGGGTTTACAAGGATTATAGTAAAAAACAATGTGATATTACCCCCTTCTCTCCACTGCCACACACTTATGTTCTTTGAAACCATGAAACCCTGGTGTTATTTCTGAAGGCTAAATTCAGTGAATATGTCCAGAAAATGGGCCTATGTCATGAAATGGAAAAATAAGATTGAATTTTTGTATTGTTTTATTGCTTATTCCTTCTTTGATAAATGTAGCACACCCTCACCCAGAGATAAAACCAGGAATAATATAATCCAATTAAGTTTAAGCATTTTTCTTGTATACACACCACGTCCGGTAAAACATCTAAATCACGTTTAAACTTCTTATATTCTTGTCAATTGGCTATCAAACTCCTAGCATTCGATTTAAGTGATAATGCCCTTGAATTGACTCAACACAAATCTCGGGTTGCTACCCAAGCCGGCTAGTCGTTTGTTCTATCGGTTCGGTTGCCAGAGTTGTTCAGTCTTTTTATTCTGCATCTATGTACGCGACCCAGTCGTATGTTCTAAATGTTTCATTGCCATACTGGCTGGCAACATTCTTATCCCTTGCTTGCTAGCCTGCCAACTACGGCTAACTTACAGTCACATAAAACAGTGCAGCCAGAATAACAACAGTAGCTGCATTTCCATTTGTTTAAGCTGTTTTCTAGTGACCTTTACTTGGATACATCCATAACAATGAGCTAATAAGGTGTGATTTATCCTGGCATAGAAAATGTGCTCTCTCTTCAGGATATTGTTGTTCAGCGGAGCTAGCCAACAACACAGCCAACACAATCACTTCAAACTGAAGCTGGAAAGACTGGAAACTAGCTGCACTTAGTTTTGTTTGACCTTTTTTTCAATTGAAATGTCTTTATGTCTTTATGTGTATATATATATATATATATATATATATAAAAAATGCCAGGTGATTTATGATTTCGACTAGCTGAGAAACACTGCCTGCCTGTCTGTCTCATCCCGACACGTTAATTATGGGACAGATGGAGATCAAATGTTAATATTGAAACAATGTTTCAAATGTCAGAGAGACAGACAGCAAGGTATATTCAAATCTCTGCTGTTGAAAACTACATTTCATTCTAAAAGAAATGTGAGATCATGTCTAGATGCTTCTTATAGTGGAGATCAAGTTTCTAAATTACCTGGCTGGGCTGATGAGACAGATTGTAGTCAGATGGAACAGAGTAAATAGGCCTTTTAACATCATAGATTTAGCCGGTGGTAACTTGTGGCATGGCAAAATGCATTTATTTAGTAAAACAACATTTTTAATTTAGATGTGTAGTTCCTTGCCTTACTGTGTTGGCAAACGGTTTATAAAATAAACAAGTCACCTCGGGGTTAGTGGTATATGGCCAATATAAAAGAGATGTGCGTTGTTAAGAACAACCCTTAGCGAGGTATATTGGCCATATACCACAGCCCCTCGGGCCTTATTGCTTAAACACGGGACACCATAATACTATTTATTATCCTGATCATCATGTAAACTTTGGTTCAGCATCCAATGTATTATTTCTACTGTAACTTCAGAAATCTCCACAATGTCTTTAGCTGCCTTCACTACTTATTTTACTTGTGCAGCCCTGCTCTTATGCAGAGCAGTCATATTGATTGCCCTACACATGAAGGCCAAGAAGTCTACATGATCTACTACCATGTTTCTCTCTAATCAAGCATTTATGCTCGCATATCACATTAACCAATCGGCTGAGGTTCCACTGCCATCCTCTGAGCAGCCACTAAGTTGTCTGGAGTATTTTGTATACTTGTTATTCACTTTCCGAACAGCCTCAGCATAGCATACATTGTCATTTTGTACTTCTGCGCTTCCGTGGCTTTTGTTGTACTTCACATCCTCCATACGCTGCACTATGTTCTCAGTCACAACATTTCAACTTTAGAGTCAGGCCCACATCTCCCATACTCATGATCCCCACCACACCCTGCACATCTCATTTGACCTTGGCACACATTAGCAACATGCCCCAACCGTTGGCACTTAAAGCACCGAAGTGGAGGCGGCACGTACTCTCTAACCTGATAAGTGAGTGATCCGAGCTGCACCCTATTCGGGCGATTCACCTCAGATTGTAAGAACACAGTTTTAGTGTCCACTCGGACTGCCACTCTTCTTGCTTTTCATCCTCTTCACATCGATAACTTTTCCTCCTTTAGGGCAAGCCTTAACGTCTTCCATGGTCATTTCCAATGGCATCCCATCAATTACTCCTCTCATTTTAATCATAGCACCTTGAATGTGACATTTCACCCGACCCCCATTTAGTGTGTTCAATTTCAAGACATTCTCCTACTGAATTGTACTATTTGCAATGATCAGGACCTTCCCATAACCCATTGGTTTGGCATCCTTAAATCAACCCAATCGCTTCCCTAATTGCTTTCATCAAATGCAAAGGATGGAAGTACCTCCTTACTGGTTCTGGGAACACTACCATGACTGTATAACCTTCTTCTCCAACCTCTTTGTCAAAGAGTGGTCCTGTTCTTTATTGGTCTAGTCTCAACACTACTCATTGTTTCCCCAGAAGTATTCATCAGGGGCACAACTTTCACTTGGGCCTTTTTGAAATTGCATTTTAATTTCTACCCATTTTTATAATTGGAATGTGATACAAAACGGGCAACTGTGTGCTTTAGGACCATGCGGGGGTAGGCTGTTTGGAGTGTTTATCTAACTGAAGAAAACAAAACAAAAAGTTCCCAAACCAAAGTTGCGCCCCTGGTATTAATTTCTTTGTCATGTCATTGCGATCTCTTACTCATGTTACTCCTATTTACAACATATGTAAATAGCTGATCGTCAGTGGTTTTATCATTATCAATAACTTTAATGCTACCATCTGCCTTTTTTTAACCTTTATTTAACTAAGGAAATCAAGAACAAATTGTTATTTTCAATGATGGCCTAGGAGCAAGTAACTGCCTTGTTCAGGGGCAGAACGACACATGTTTACCTTGTCAGCTCAGGGATTCGATCTTGAAACCTTTCGGTTACTAGTCCAACGCTCTAACCACCTGTCGCCCGACCCAAGTACAGTTATGCTAACTAACAAACAAACAAACAAACAAATTACAACTTCTTCACACTTTCTGGATACAACGCCAGCTGAGGAACGCTCTGCTGTCCTTTAAATATGTCACTCATTGCTTCAAGCCACACCCGGCCACACCCAGCAAACGTACCTCAATGTCTGTTCAAGAACGTTGATGAACGTTTTGGGGTAACGTGTCGTTCAGAACAATCCGTCACTCAACGTTGCAGACGTTTAATCAAATATAACGCACCCCAGGATGACCGATGACATTGCGCAAAACATGAACGCGAGTTGAGACGACTACCTGCTCTGGAACGTACCAAAAGTATAGCTGTCAGTGGTTGGTCACATGACTTTCTGAAGCTGGCCGCGCCCTGTAGGGGGCTCGTACAACATTCTGGATGACAGTCAAGAAGGAACCAGGCAGCAGTGTGCCACTGACGTCTAGGACAAGTGAACAGCATCTCTGAACTTATTCTTCCATTATAACATCAGCCCCATCATGGACAAGGACGATTTAATACTGTATGTATATTATCTGACTGTATACCTCGCTAGCTACTACTGTCTATGTAGCTAACGTTAAACCGACTAGCTAGCTAACCATTTAGTTCGTAACGTTATAAAAAAATGCAATCTACCACGAGGACACGTTTATTGCGTTGTTTGTGAATATCATGCTTGATATGTGATATGAGCTAGTTAGTTACCTACCAATGACCACGAGCAGCGGCATTTCTGTCAAATTAAACTATTGATCAGTGATGAAGATTATGTCAGGGTTCATAAATGGAAGCTACTACATAAAGCATTTATGTGACTGGCACCATGATGTTGCTTGAGAAAGATCTCACGATCATTTCACCAGCATCTCATTCAACCGTTGTTCCACTGTGTGCAGCTGATAACAGAAAGACGGACTTATCTTCTGTGATCACCTGCTCCTGTACAGAACACTGTAGTGTGCCCAACATGATACCGTGGGAGGGGAGGAGTAGCCCTACCCCTGATAACTAATTGTTAAAATTAGGAAGAATGTTACCGACTTAATGTGTTGTTATGTGGGTTATGGCTTTTGTTTATATCAATTTCTAAAACATTCATCTTTGCCATTTCATTTCCATTTTTAGCCCTAAAGACTTCCCCAAGCTGAAGAATGATGCATTCCTTCTTGCATGCCGTGGCCAAGAAACCCCTCATGTGCCTGTGTGGTGTATGAGACAGGCTGGACGTTACCTACCAGGTGGGCCTCACACTCTCATTAGTCTCTCTAGACACCCGGGTTGCCTCCCACAATTTTCAAATGTTCTGGCTTAACAAGTCTGTACGTAATAGAATGTCAGTTTGGCATACAGGAACTACATCACTGCCTAGTTTTCTATGTTTACCAATGACCTGCTACTGGCATTAAACACATCATGTGTGTCCATGTATGCTGATGAGTCAACCATATATGCATCAACAACCACAGATAATGAAGTCACTGAAACTCTTAATAAAGAGTTGCAGTCTGTTTAGGAATGGGTGGCCAGTAATAAACCGGTCCTGAACATCTCTAAAACTAGGAGCATTGTATTTGGTTCAAATCATTTGATAAATTCTAGGCCTTAGCTGAATCTGGTAATGCATGGTGTGGCTGTTGAACAACTTGAGGAGACTACATTACTTGGTGTTACCTTAGACTGTAAACTGTCATGGTCAAAATATTTAGATGAAATGGTTGTAAATATGGGAAGAGGTCTCTCTGTAATAAAGACATCACACTCTAAGTTCTGCAGACTCTATTTTTGTCTAATCTTGATTATTGTCCAGTCGTGTGGTCCAGTGCTGCAAGGAAAGACCGAGTTAAGCTGCATCTGGGCCAGGACAGAGCGGCACGTCTTGCTCTCCATTGTAATCAGAGGGCTGATATAAATACTATGCTGCCAGCTTCTCATGACTAAGAGTTGAGGAGAGACTGACTGCATCACTTATTCTTTTTATAAGAAACGTGTTGAACATCCCAAATTGCTCACCAGACATGCCATCATGTGTCTTTTCACATTCCCCAACGTACAGTATTATATAGAGCCATTATTGCATGGAACTCCATTCCATCTCATATTGCTCAAATGAACAGCAAACCTAGTTTAAAAAACACAGAAAGCAACACCTCGTGGCACAACGCCTCTCCCTTATTTGACCTAGATAGTTTGTGTGCATGAATTGATATGTAGGCTACGTGTGCCTTTCCTTTTTTTTATGTAGTTCTGTTCTTGTCTTAATGTTCTGTATTGTGTCATGTTTCATGTTTTATGTGGATCCCAGGAAGAGTAGCTGATGCTTTTGCAAAAGCTAATGTGGATCCTAATAAAATACCAAATCCCTCTTTATCCGCTTCAATAAAATACATAATTGTAGCTAGCGAGATGGAGATCAGAGGTTGTTTTTGCATTTCTCAAGAGGTTAGTTTGCATCAACTACCTTGACTTAAACCACTTTGAATTCGAATTGCAACATTCTGGCATGTCTGCCTCGTGAGTCGTCTGTCCGAGGTGGACCCACCCCTGATTTATTTCTATTTTTTATTGAAGTTGCCAAAAGGGTTTGTCATAGAAACCAGATCCTCGTCACTACTGTTGCCTAGGGTCGTATCTTCACTGGCCTAAGAAACACACATTGAACTAACACTACAAATATCAGGTTTTTGTTGAATGGACCTATCCATCTCTTAGTCTGTTGGTATTCACATGTAAGCTAACCTATTTGTTTGTAGAGTTCCGTGAGTCCAGAGCGGGAAAGGACTTCTTTGCAACATGTCGGTCACCTTCAGCCTGCTGTGAACTCACTCTCCAGGTAATCATTGCCTGTGTTAAACCAGCACGTTTCACTACTAAACATCTTAGCATAGATGGAGAACACTCACTTAATTTCTTCTCCTTACAGCCATTGAGACGTTTCCCATTTGATGCTGCCATCATCTTCTCAGACATCCTGGTTATCCCACAGGTAAGAGATGTCCTGTCTGGGGCAGATCTTTCTTTGCCTTTAGTTCAATCACAAGTGTTGTGCTTCCTCCTCTCTGCATACTAAACAAAGAGAGGACCTTCTTGCCAGCAGGTTATCTATTTGTGTAGTATATTGATAGGAGGAAGCACATAACTCAGAGACAGTATACGTTATGCTTCTAACCGGTGTGTGTGTGTGCCTGCTCTCAGGCCATGGGTATGGATGTCCAGATGGTGGCAGGAAAGGGCCCTACTTTCCCAGAGCCCTTAAAGGAGCCAGAGGACCTGCTGCTCCTGCAGTCCAAGGTGGATGTCAACAAGGAGCTGGATTACGTCTTCAAGGCCATTACACTGACGCGCCACAAACTGGATGGCAAGGTCCCGCTCATCGGCTTCACTGGTGCCCCGGTGAGATGGAACACACACACACACAGTGAGAGAGAACACTTTTCAATACAGAATGTATTGGTTACTTCGATAGTCAAAATACACTTTCTTTTCAGCCTTGTGTCATATCTTGGTGTTCTTAGACTCGAGGCTTCAGTAAAGTGACCCATATCATCATCTGTTTCTCCTGTAGTGGACCCTGATGGCCTATATGATTGAGGGGGGAGGCTCAACAACCCAATCCAAGGCTAAGCGCTGGCTGTACCGTCACCCTGAAGCCAGCCACCAGCTGTTAAAGATGCTGACTGACATCATAGTGGAGTACCTGCTGGGACAGGTGGCTGCTGGAGCACAGGTAAGCAAGGCACCATGGTGGATTGTGTTTCAGCTGTATCTTACTGCTAGCCCAGAGTTCTTGCTCATGGGGAAATGATCAGGTGAATAGAGGGTAGATCAGTTTATTTACAGCACTTAATTGGACATGGAGAAGATGTTCATGAATGGCATGAATGATCTGATAGCTCAATATCTGGGAACTGCTATAATGTTGATTTATTCATGTAGGTTTCTTTTAGGGCCCCTATCATAGACACATTATACAGGAGACACAGTCCTGTCTTGATACATGGCACATTATTGTCCAGTCTGTTCCACCTTCCCTGTGTTTCCCCAGGCCTTGCAGGTGTTTGAGTCCCATGCTGGCTGTCTGGGCCCAGCGGAGTTCCAGGAGTTCTCACTGCCCTACCTCCGAGACATCGCCCGTAAGGTCAAGGACCAGCTGAAGGAGTCAGGCCAGGATGTCCCCATGGTGAGCCCACACAGACTGTCCCTTCTTCATGTTCACACAACACCGACATCCTCATCCTTTTGTTTGTGGATTTCATGTCACTAGATTTTTTCAAGACAAGCTTTTGTTCATCATTATGCTTAAAAAAAGCTTGCTTGTCTTGTGGTGCGATAACATGTGGCCAGTGTATTGTGATATTTCACCAGTAGATGGCACTATACCGTCAAATATTTTCCTCTACAGACTTGTCATCTGGAGTAGTCAGAAATACATTTTAGTTTTTTTTTATGCCTTGAATCATTGTATGGCGTGTCATCGGTCTCCAGTGTTGACATCGGTCAATATTTAACAATTGTTTTGTAATTAGTTTTTCACTGCAGTGTGTCTTTAAAGTTCCCTGGACTGTACTGTATCTCCCTCATGTCCTTTATGTTCTGTCACAGATTGTGTTTGCCAAGGACGGCCACTATGGTCTGGAGGACCTCTCTCAGTCCCACTATGAGGTTGTTGGTTTGGATTGGACCATCGACCCTCGCTCAGCGCGGTAACGAACATTAACCCTTTTCACAGAAATCAGATCACGAGCCATTTCCCTAGACAGTCAGTGACCGAGCCAACATTTGCTAAAGGTATTGTGTCATATGTTGAAATTGGATTGGATTCACACTCTTTTATTAAAGGTTATATTGATCTTGTCAACAATAAAAACAGGTGGTTCGGTCCACTGTTGATTGAACTCCAGGTTAATACACCTTTTGGGATAAAGCCCTTGTCTCTGTGGTTTCAGGGAGCGAACTGGAGGAAAGGTTAGCCTCCAGGGGAACATGGACCCCTGTGCGCTATATGCCCCCAAAGTACGTTTTTTTTGTGATCCAAGAAATATATATTGGCGAAATGTTTCAGTACAAAGGTACTGTACAGTAAAAGCACATTAACCAGCAACTGTTGTTGTTGTGCCAGGCACTTGCTGCTATAACTTACACACGATACAGTGCCTTCAGAAAGTATTCAGACCACTTGACCTCTTTCGCAATTTGTTACGTTACAGACTTATTCTAAATTGGATTAAATAAAACAATTTCCTTAGCAATCTACACACAGTACCCCATAATGACGAAGCGAAAATCGGCTTTTAGAAATGTTTGCAAATGTATTAGAAATACAAAACAGATACCTTATTGACATAAGTATTCAGACCCTTTGCTATGAGACTTGAAATTGAGCTCAGATGCATCTTGTTTCCATTGATCATCCTTGAGATGTTTCTACAACTTGATTGGAGTCTACCTGTGGTCAATTCAATTGATTGGACATGATTTGGAAAGGCACACACCTGTCTATATAAGGTCCCACAGTTGACAGTGCATATCAGAGCAAAAACCAAGCCATGAGGTTGAAGGAATTGTCCGTCGAGCTCTGAGACAAGATTGTGACGAGGCACAGATCTGGGGAAGAGTACCAAAAAATGTCCACAGCATTGAAGGTCCCCAAGAACACATTGGCCTCCATCATTCTTAAATGGAAGAAGTTTGGCACCAACAACACAATTCCAAGAGCTGGCCGCCCGGCCAAACTGAACAGTCGTGGGGAGAAGAGCCTTGATCAGGGAGGTGAACAAGAACCTGATGGTCACTTTGACAGAGCTCTAGAGTTCCTCTGTGGAGATGGGAGAACCTTCATGAAGGACAACCATCTCTGCAGCACTCCACCAATCAGGCCTTTATGGTAGAGTGACCAGACGGAAGCCACTCCTCTGTAAAATGCACATGACAGCCTGCGTGGAGTTTGCCAAAAGGCACCTAAAGACTCTCATACCATGAGAAACAAGATTCTCTGGTCTGATGAAACCAAGATTCAACTCTTTGGCATGAATGCCAAGCAGGACATCTCGAGGAAACCTGGCACCATCCCTACGGTGAAGCATGGTGGTGGCAGCATCATGCTGTGGGGATGTTTTTCAGCGGCATAGACTGGGAGACTAGTCAGGATCGAGGCAGAGATGAGCGGAGCAAAGTACAGAGAGATCCTTGAAAACCTGCTCCAGAGCGCTTAGGACCTCAGACTGGGGTGAAGGTTCACCTTCCAACAGGACAACGACCCTAAGCATAACAGCCAAGACAATGCAGGAGTGGCTTCGGGCAAGTCTCTGAATGTCCTTGAGTGGCCCAGCCAGAGCCAGGACTTGAACCCGATCGAACATCTCTGGTGAGACCTGCAAATAGCTGTGCAGCAACGCTCCACATCCAACCTGACAGAGCTTGAGCGGATCTGCAGAGAAGAATGAGAGAAACTCCCCAAATACAGGTGTGCCAAGCTTGTAGCGTCATACTCAAGAAGACTCAATGCTGTTATTGATGCCAAAGGTGCTTCAACAAAGTACTGAGTAAAGACTCTGAATACCTATCAAAATATGTTATTTCAGGGTTCTTTTGTTTATAAATTAGCAAAAATGTCTGAACATGTTTTTGTCTTATCATTATGGGGTATTGTGTGTTGATTAACGAGGGAAAACATCTATTTAATCAATTTTAGAATAAGGCTGTAACGTAACAAAATGTGTAAAAAGTCAAGGGGTCTGAATACTTTCCGAAGGCACCATACTTTCAAAAGGGATGCTTATTTGTCTCTGTCTATCTCTACCTATGCAGGAGCGTATATCAGAGATAGTGAAGAAGATGCTGGAAGGCTTTGGCACCAGAGGGTACATTGCCAACCTGGGCCACGGGCTGTACCCTGACATGGACCCAGAGAACGTGGGTGCCTTTGTAGAAGCTGTCCACACTCACTCTCGCCACCTCCTCAACCTCAAGTAACACACCCGTCACCTGGCAACATTGACCGCAGTCATCAAACTAGCAGCGAAGCAGCACCCAAAAACCAAAGCAACACTGGCTTGGATTGTAGAGACTATATCATGTATTCACAGTAATCCGATAAACCACCAGGTCTTATCAAGTATGGAATCCCAGGACAGATCAAGACGGATCTTGTCCAATTCTGGATGTTTTTCTCTTTCTGAAGAGAATACTTCATGATCTATAGATAATCCTAAAACAAACGAAACACATTGCCACAGTGCAAGACCTTGTAATATTTCATATTATTCATTTGTACCACTGATCTGTTTTATTCAGATGTAGTGCACCTAAAATTGAAGAAACAAGTGTACCTTATCAAGACAACAGTAGTGAAGGAGATTCAATGTGATTATCCTCAATGGTTGTGAGCTAGCCTCAGTCCAATCGTTGTTGTTTAGACTGTTGTACTGCAATTATGACTGTGACTGATGTACGAAAGCCTAAGCATTAGTGTGTGCATATTTTGCTCTTAGTTTTTTATTCAGTCAAATAAAAATATATTTTAATTGGACCTTTATTTCAAATTAATCAAATAAATTCTATTGGATTTCTATTGGATGTGTTTTGCCTCTGACACACCCTAATCGGGAACTATTGGCTCATCTTATTGTGCCCTCTAGATATTGCGCTCTGCAGTTCACTCCAGGTTTTCTCTAACCAGCAATCTTCCATCTACACATCGACGGCAATACCACTGGTGCTTGCGATTACTATGGAAACCCTTCAATTACAAATGAGATGTAGCGAGGGAGTGGGGGTCGGGTGTGGCTGGCATACTGTACATGACTTTGTTCAAACCAGTTTAGTGCCAGAACTAATCTGTCCGGACTTAATTTGTTTCCACGTTGAACAAACACATTTTTGAAATTGGGAAAAGGCTCTATTTTATTACTGCTTTTGGCTTAAAGGGAAGTGATTATCATTACAGACTGCATTTTACACAAGGCATAAAAGTAGTTAATCCCTATGGGTGTTTGTCTATGAAAGGCAGCTAAGTAGTAGAGAGAAGTAGATCCGTACAAATCCATTTGTTTTTGTTGTTGGAATGGTGGGAATAGGATTCCACAAAAACATTTCGTCACGTGATGTTTTGAGTATTGGACAGTTTTTCTCCTTGTACGTATGCTCCTCTGCGGTAGGTTGAATTGAGCATTTTCCCTACGTATGGTTAAGGTCAGGATTGGGAGAGGGGAAGCTGATCCTCCATCTGAACCTAGAGGAAACTTGGGTGAAACATGGCTTGGGGAAGCGATTCAGGAGGCTCCTGGTTGGATGGACGACACTCAAGCAGCAGCTGTCGTGGCGGCGGTGCTCTCCTTTTCATTTGGACACAGACGACACGTTGTTGTCACAATGCAGGATTAGACTGACCTTGATTGTGTTGTGAGGGGCTGTTGCCTGTAAACCGCTGGGAAAGTAAAGACAAATAAAATATATATTAAGGCCATAGGACTCGAGATGCTGTCACTCAACGCTTCGTTGTTTAAGGACAAATAGCAAGGCTATGGTTTCTTGTTTCTTCTAGAAGTGTGTATATGTTTTGTATGTATTTGTATAAAAGTGTGTGTGTGTGTGTGTTACCTCATGGGGTTTTCAGGCATTATTTTTAATTGCAACAATGAATCTTGTGCTCAAAAAAAGCTCAATCCCCCAAGGTCTCCTTACGAAGAGGACCAGGGGGATGGATTGAGGTGGGGGGACTCAGGCTCAATCTCGCAGCAAATCAGCAGACCTGAAAATCCAATCTTCTCCTGGAGACAGCAGGCTTTACATCATTTGTCAGGGACTGGTACTATCAGAGCTTTATCAGATGGGAGGGTATGGGCTGCCTTTGTGATTGATTTGAAATATTAACATAGGGCAATGGAGAAACTCAAACCAGACTTCTGACTGTATATAGGTGAGGAGTCGCAGGCTGGCACTAATGTTACTGTAGCCGCTGTAGAAAAAGTGAAGACAATATTTCGTGGCAATGCAATGTGATGGTGACACTGTCTCTGCACTGCCCTGTGGATTCCATCTTGGGACCAGTGCTTTTGAAAAGCCACTGCCATGTATAGTTCATTGTGTCAAGGTCACTGTGCCTTGTAAACGGTAGACTAATGCGTAATATACCAAGCAGTGTCAGAGGAAGCCCCTAAAAATTGTCAAAGACTTTAGACTGTTCTCTCTGCTACTGCACAGCAAGCGGTACCAGAGCGCCAAGTCTGAGACTAAAAGGCTCCTGAACAGCTTCTACCCCCAAGTCATAAAAATGCTGAACAGTTCATCAAATGGCCACCCGGGCTATTTACATTGACACCCTTTTGTTGTTGTTGCACCCACTCTATACACACTCCAACACACACTACGGTCACACACACACAAAACACACACATGCATATTGACACCAGACACACACACTTTCACTCTTCACATATGCTGCTGTTAGTCTGTTTATTATATATCCTCATTGCCTAGTTACTTTTACCCCTACCCACATGTACATACTGAATTACCTCGACTACCTCTTACCCCTGCACATTGACTCCTTACTGGTACTCCTTGTATACAGCCTCGTTATTGTATTTATTGTGTCACTATTTCCTTTTTTATTTCTATTTTTCATACTTTTTAACTCTGCATAGTTGGGAAAGGGCTCGTAAGTAAAGTCTACACCTGTTGTATTCAATGACAAATACAATCCGATTTGATTTGAATAGATCCACACTGTTTGAATTGTGCTGTTACACAAAGTGGGCGATGAAAAAAATGATGCTTGTCAGTCAGTCACCCTAGCTTTAGAGACCAGAAAGCCCGAAATAGGTCAGAGTGTATATGTGCTGTTTGCTCCAGTCACATTATCAGTACATGGAGGTAGATGTGTCTGTGTAATCCATCTCCACTATCAGAGGGAGCCTAACTCCCTGTGCTCCAGCCTTGACTCATCCATCACCATCATCTCTATTGTTCGGAAGACACATTTCAGTTGAATGAATTCAGTTGAACAACTGACTAGGTAACCCTCATTCCCTTTCCACAGCTGAGACCACAGGGATCTCCCCCCACACCCCAGCATTTCTCATTATAGAATTCAATCCAATCCAAAATGATGCAAAGAATAGTTTGGAATGGATGGAATCACAGGGCTATTGCAGTTCCCCCCCTTTTCTGTTAGCTCTCCCCCAAACTTCCCCCAAACCTTTCCTCACCCCACTAATCCTCCCTGCCCAGCTCCTCACACACCCAAATGACTGAGGGATTCTGGGAAGTCAGAGTGGCAGAACAAAGCTCTTCAAATCAGCTCCCTGAAGAACGAGATGTCTGATATCGCTGACAGCACAACCTGCCATCCAAGGTGCAGAGAGAGAACTTTTTAACAGACAACTGCCAACCAGTTGGTAACAGAGTGCTCTCAGGGCTTGAGTTTGGGCATATTTGGAGGTGGACTTGACCACCGGGGTAATTTCCTCACCCTGTCGGTCCTTGCTGGGGTCGACCAATCGTCTACTAATGAACATACAGCTCAGCCCTATTGTTCGAACGAAGCACCTGCCTTCAGGACCACATAAGCAATCTGGTGCTCTGTCTGTGCAGTCCAGTGTTCGTCTCACCTCAATGCCTGCTCTCTCTCTCCCCCAGCTGACAGCCTCAGCAGTAACCACACAGCAAGGTGGGGAAGCCAATTACTCATCTGTCTCTTCCATACATGCCACTTCAGCTAAATCAGCCCCCTCTACAGGAACACAAATACTCCCCAATGGAGTCAGGCCCAATCCGCTCCACATTTCATCCACTCTGCTGTGCTGGCCTGCCAGGCAAGGCAGCCGCTCTCTTCCTCTCGCTCTCTGGCTGCTTCTCTCAAGAGTGAACCCGCTCTGTGCTCCCTGTCCAAAACACAACGACGGAGCCCATCTGTGAAGCACTGCCCCCTGGATAATGCAGAGGAGAAGCTGTGTAGTTTGGTCTTCATGGTGTTTGCAGTGTAATAGATTGTCTCCTACAGCAGCAGAAAGCCAGAGGAGGAAAAAAACACAATCCTCTAGAATAGATTATTAGGTTAACAGTACAGCTATTCGAACCGGTCAGTCATCACGTTCAATATCAGTCCGGATCAACCTAAAAGGGATTTATGGAATTCAGTCAGTCCTATTCCATATGTAGGAGGGGGGGGGGGTGAGGTGCAGTAATTGAACAGATTGTGGTAGTGTTGGGGTGTTATATTGAGAATAGAATGTGAATCAGACAGTGGTGAGCCATCTGCTGCGATAATTAATAAGCTCATTTACGGAGGCAATCAATCTGGGCTGGAGATGTGCTGCCTGTCTCTCACATGCACACTTAGGATTCTTTATGACCTGATTCACAGGTTTAGCTCTGTGAATTCCCGAACGATTAAGAATTGCAATGAGCTGAGAAAGTGTCTTAGAGGAGAAATCAGAGCTACACATGAACAGTGATAATTGTATCTGATCCCTTCTCAGAACAGTGTTGTTGTGAAGTCTGGTAAACTACGTGTGGCATTACTAATTGGATAACCTACCTGAAGTGATCCCTTCTTATGTATTATTGATATACTAATTGAGCAACATCTAAGAGAAGCCAGTTCTCAGAGAGCAGCAGGAGTCAATATACGTGTTTCACACTTTATTCATAGAAAAGCACTGAGATTCCAACACAAATTATATAAAATGGTAGTAGCGTTACATAAATAGTAATACATTTTTGTTTGAAAGACATTTGCTCAAGAGGTTGCACAAACAAAAAAGTGTTGATGAACTATACTTTTGTGGCAACAAATACTGGATACCTTTTATATAAATCAGTAGCACAAAGAGGCAACAAACACTTTCCCTTAAATCAAAATCAAACAGTAGATGAACTAGCGAACAAGCTCTACCAGCGATTATTATTTCCTTCTAAATTCTAGGGACAGGTGAAAACACTGGTACAGTTAACACATATAGACAACGAGTATGGGAAAGAAAGAAATTAAGCCAGAGGAGTTTTTTTCTCCATTTTTTTCTTATTTTTTTTTTGCAATGCCGTAGGACCAACTACTTCAGCGATAGGAAAATGCTTGTTGTTTGAAGTGTGTATATAAACAGGCAGCTTTACATTAACCTGCTTGTTTTGTCCTCTCCTGTCCTCTCAGGTTCAAGTAGTGCGGTAGCTAGTGAATGAAAAAACAGAGGATGTTGCAAAAGCGAGAGGAAAAAAACCTATTTTAAAAAGGAATTAAGACCAGCAATGGAAGCAAGGATGGAGCAGAATAACTCAACTGCTCAATAAGGGTTGTAGAGAATGGTTCAGAGCATGGCCGGGGCTTAAAATCATGAAGAAATATAAAGAGAGGATGTTTTGGGGGGGGGGGGGCACACAGACACCCATTCATATTATCTGCCAGTTCCTTCCTTGGTGTAGGGCATGCAGGGTTTTTATTTTCATTTCTTTTGGACTGTTGTTCTCCCTAAACTCTCATTGCCATGTCAGGCCCTGACACAGGTACTTTGAGAAGACACTAAAGGCTTAAGTCCAAAGAAAGTCATCGTACATTGATCGGTCAAAGGCAAAGTCTGTCCCAAATTGCAGCATGTGCAGGCTCGGTACAAATACAAACATGCTGTGTCGTGCCTTGTCTGTCCCCTCTAGGATAGTGGCTAGCCCCCCTCAGACATTCGTCTGGGTGACTCCGGAGAAGGGGACCAAACCATCAAGTGGTTTCTGCATAGTCAGGTTGCTTTCTGTACACAATGGTATGCCTTCTTTTTTCCCCAAATTTAGAAATGACGTGCTTCCTCTTAGAAAAACACGTTGCAAAAACTAAACCAAACATACAAATAAAACATTGAAACAAAAATTCTGAAAAATGTACACAGGAGCACCTGAGAAATGTCTTGAAGTCTTTTAGTCTTACTGTCATCACATTCCCAGCCCACAACAAATTCAAGTATCCCAAAAAACTAAAACATACAGTTATCATAAATAATTATAACTTTACAATTTTCTGAATTGACACTTTTATATTTACAATATCTTAAATGCTTATGCTACTACTTTTTTGTTTTTGTTTCTTGAAGTGATTCCCTGAGAACTGAGTTTAGCATCTCGTCTCTTTTATTTTGTTTTTCGTCATCCTTTCTTGACCATATCGCTTCCAACCCCAACCCCCCATCTGCGGCCCCAGACCACCTGCCGAGCTTGGTAGAGGTGGCAACAATGGAATGTGGAAGCTGACATGGAACGGTTTTCATAGTCTCAATGTGTCTTCTGTCTAATATTCCTATTTTTCGTATATTAAATATAATTATATGCTGTCTATGTCTGTATTAATAGTATTCATTCACACACAGATTATTTTAATGATCGATAAATAATTGCTCAAGCAGACAGAATGGTGTTGAGTACATGAAATGTGTCAATTGCTTGTATAACAATAGTACTACTGCTAAATGTCAAGCGGTCACTGCCATATCAAAAACACTTTCCCACAGGCTCTGAGAGGTTGATACGTATAGTTACGGTTGTATGTGGAATACTAAACACCAACTGTCTACACCAACGCATGTTGTTTGAAAGTACGCGTTCATACACGCTTTGCTATGAAAGATACAAGATGTTTTTCAGCAATGGTATTTCAACATGTATGTTACAACCCCAAATCCCGACAACACCAGGCACTCCACCTCACAGTCTAAGATCCACAGTGGCAGTATCATTCTCAGGCAACAAGGCCAGCCAATCAATCTCGCCATGATCTAATACCAATCTGAAGCAACACGGCTCTCTCTCTCTCTCTCTCTCTGTACGCTTCGCTCTTTTTGAAAGGTACCTTCGCTAGAAATAATACAAGATACCAGACAAATCGATCAGGCTACACCCGAGGAAGGAGGAGAATACATGTGGGAGAGGGTGAGAGGCTTGGTCAAGTCTGAGGACTCTGTATGTGCCTGATGAATCTGGTAGATTTAGACTTAGGGCACTGGGCCATTGGATACACATCCCACCTCCTCCAAACATAGTGCCTTGAAACGAGGCCTTTTAACAGGGAAAGTTTAAAGCTGGTCCTTGGAATACGATCGAGGTATGACAGTAAGTTAACACTATGTGCTTCAGTGTTTCTGGCAGAGATGGGACCAAGTCACAAGTCCTAAGCAAGTCTCAAGTCTTAACCTTAGAGTCAAGTCACAAATAATAATGGGCAAGTTCCACAGCTCAGGTCCCTAATTTTGGGTTTTGAGTCTGTTAATCAATTATTAAGTGGTTTATCCCAATTTCATTGCAACTGCATCAATGAGTTTGGACCCACATGCAATGATGTTTGTGACCTATGAGGCCCTGATGCAGAGGCACACCACCGGTCCCAGAGTGGTGGGGCAGATTATTTTCCCTGGGGCTTGGAGCTTTTCCTAATCTGGTCATCTAACCAGGTATAAATCAGGACCCTGACAGTGGCTGAAAGTGATTCATTAGTAGTTGTAAAAAGGGATTCATATGGAAGTGGGACCATTTCTGTCATTTAGCAGACCATCTTATACAGAGCAATTAGGGTTAAGTGCCTTGTTGAAGGGCACATCAACAGATTTTTCACCTAGTCAGCTCGGGGATTCAAACCAATGACTTTTCAGTTTATGGCCCAACGCGCTTAACCACTAGGCTACCTGCCACCTAGGTATACAGATATGTTCTAAACTGGCCACACGGTTTTAACATTTCTGGAAAAAACACCTGGCCCTAGAGAGGATGAAAACCCTGTCAAACTGCAGCAACCTTGTACTTGTTAATATTAATTTGATTTTACAGCGTTCCTTTACACAGACACAACCACTGCAATTGGACACTAGAACTCACAGGGCTGAGCTTGCTTTATGCAGGTTTGCATCGTATAGGCCTAAGCAGCAACTGCAATTAAAAAGTAACTCACGCAGTATATTTATGTAATCAGTATTGTGTTGTTTGATTCATTTCAGTTAACCATTTTGGATTGAAAAGGTCAAGGTAGCCTAGCCAGCCAGCCCAAGTTTAAATATAGCCTAAACCAAATTTGATCACATTCACATTTGCATAAATAAGCAGGCTATACATAGGCTACATAACTTAACCACTTCGTTTACCCTGGCCAGAGGGCAAAGGGGTACAGGGCGCATTGGCTGTAGCCTATGCAGCTGCGCTTGTTATCAGTAGCCTAGTGGATCAGGCTCATTTTCATCCCATACAGTGTAGGTGTAGGCTGCAGCAACATTTCTGTGAAGAGTTCTTGCTTGTGTATGTCGGGAGTGATGCGTTGTCACGTTTGCTAAATAAATATCGGAGGACAGCGGAGCGGCGCGAGCTTTGCTAGAGGAAGTGCTTTGTGCCCGGCCTGCGCAAACCTGTGATTTCCGTGAATCTGATTGGTCAAGACACATAACCTGCAGCACTCCGATATAAAGGACAGAGAGCCTAACATAGTGGGTGAGATGACAAATCTAGTCTCTCTCGAGTCAAACGGTTGAAGTCCAAGTTAAGTCACGAGTCATAGATGTTCCAGTCGAAGTCGAGTGGCAAGTATTTTTTCTTTTTGTCAAGTCTCAAGTCGCAAAAGGTGTGACTAGAGTAGTACACAAGTCCCAAGTCACGTGACTCAAGTCCACATCTCTGGTTTTTGGAATGACAAGTTCTCTCTCCTTCAAACCCCACTAAGTAACTCCCCACAGCAGACAGCAGACATTCCCTGGCTCAAAACACCCCATACATCATTTGGTTTTTCATTATGTGCCACCTCAACGATTTTATCATCATCATCACAATCTTTTTCATACTAAAACAAACAGTGGTTGCTGCTCACGAGAAAATAAAAAGACAAAAACAAAAACAGACGTACAAAATTTGCCACAAGAGTGACAAAAAAAAGAGAAAATGTATGAAAACTTAAATAAATGAGTAAGTAGTACTAAAAGTAGATCCTTTATTGCCCGTCCTGTTGGGGTTCAGCCGAAGCGTTCCCGTACCAACATCATGAGTTTCTTCTTGCCCTTGTAGATCTGTTTGAGGTTGTCTATAAACTGGGCAAACTGGATGTGTCCGTCCTGGGCCAGTAGGAAGGTCTCTCTGGCCTTACTGAGGAACTCTATGAACTCTCCGTAGTGTCTGGGGCTGATGTGAGTGAGCCGGGAGTGGGTTGTGTTGATGTAGGCGCTGATAGTGGCGTCCAGCAGCTGCCGGAGCGGAGCCTTGTCCGTGGACATGAGCTTCCCAGAGTTCCGTCGCCCGGGGATACCGGCCAGGCCCGGGGCCGTCATGGTGCAGCGACGCAGGATGTCCGAGAGCACGGTGGCGCAGTGCACGCTCTTCACCACCAGGGGGATGATGGCGGCCAGCTCGTTCTTGCCCAGCGAGTGGGAAAGGGCGCAGGCCCAGAGCACGTCGTTGATGGCCGGGTGGGTGTCCTGGTTGTAAGCCAGGTTGAGGTGGGTCATGGCCAGCGAGGCCAGCTTGAAGGCTCGAAGCGGGTAGCCGCGGTGCTCCATGTAGCGGGCGATGGTGAACAGCTGAGAGTACGTCATGCCTGTGGAGGCGGCGTCGATGACGATCTGGTAGGCCGTCTCGAAGGCGATGTGGTCCTTCTCGCAGAGCGTGAGGGCCGAGAGGGCACAGTTCTGGGGGTCCTTCATGGAACACTGCAGGGCCAGGGTCCGGGCGCAGCTTGCCAGCTCCTCTCTCTGGGGGTAGTCCAGGCTGAGGCGCAGGATGGTGTTGTGGGACATGACGGTGGCTGCTACGATGCTGGTGGCCTCGGTGGGGGTGAACAGGGTGTACCAGCTCTGGAGGATGCTCACCAGCGCTCGCAGACCCACCTCTGTGGCACAGGTGACCAGCCAGCGCACCATCTCCCTGCGTCTCCAGTTCAGAGTGGAGAGGGTCATCCTCATCACCTGCAGAGAGAGAGAGAGACACACATTGAGGCATGTTAGAAAAGGCCGACCGTACAGCAATTCAACACTTACCCGCCAGAACATTTCATCCAAGACATCCCTGCGCACATGCACACCCCCCCATGCCCCACACACCAGACCCTACTAGCTATCCCTCAGTACCTGCAGGCCCAGCTCCAGAGCTACATTGAGCAGGGTGATGTCTGGGGGGTTGTCAGACGGAGTGGCGATCTTGAAGGCATCCTGGGCCAGTTTGAAGATGAGGGAGGAGGAGTGGATGTTCTTCTGGATGGCCTCCAGCACCGTCCGCAATCTCAACATATCTCCTGGAGGTACAAACAACACAACATTAGGTCCAAAAACATTTCTCATCCAACGGTTTGTATGTGGTGTTCTGTAGTGGTACAGAAGGGCATAGGGGCGTTTCTCTGATAGTGGTATGGTTGTGCGTTTTGGCTGATGGGGTGTGTCTGTGTGTATGTAAGTAGAGCTGACCTTTGGCTGCGGTGAGCATGGTAGAGGCCAGTTCACACTGCTGAGACTCCAGGTGGCCCAGGGTGAACCAGCGCGGGTAGCGGCTGGGCACCATGCTGATGCCATGGTGGGGGTGACCCAAGTCTCCCGAGGGCGCCATCGACTCTAACACAGGGAGCCTAGAGGGTACAGACAGACAATGAGAGAAGAGAGACAGTGATTAGATGAGTTATGACTACTATGAAAATGTTTTCTATTCAAAATGGGCAACTGGTGGCCCGCACCCCTTTCGTAGGCCCACGGATCAACCCCGACCAAGTTTTTTTTAGGAACTCAGTCAGGGTCTCAACTTACCGCTGAGTTAGAATAGTAGAATACACAATTTGATTGTGCATCAGCAGTTTTTCTCTTGCTATCTCAGTCACCGACAGTCATTAATTAGCCCATGCCAGATTGCATTTCTTTGGTTTATTATTGAATAAATGAGTCTAGCCAGCTATCAACATTTCAAATTATGCCCCCCAAAAGGCTAGGGCTGGCTCTGACTGCATATGTGTGTATGGATGTGGGCATGCAGACCCCCCCCCCCCCCTACAGCATGATTATAGGTATCATCCTCAGATTAACGCTGGCTCATCCAATCTCAAGGCTGTATAGCTGCATTAGTTCTCTGCTCACGAAGTCTACACATGCACCGTGTGTGTGCAGCTCCGAGTCGTGTTATTGATTGTGTATTAGCCGGGACCCTGAGGAGCCTCAGTGGGATAATGACTCTGCAAGGCAAATGGGGATTATGCAGTCATAGGGATTCATCCTTCAAAACAAGGTACAAATAGAGCCCTTTCTCAGACACACGCTGTTGCAGCAAGATAGGAGGATCACACTATTTTGATCATAAAATGTGATCAAATCCTGAATGTTGCAAAATTATATTCAATTCAATATTATTTTACAACTTACAGTACGTTCAACCTTCAGGATTCATATGTTCTGTTTTTGGAATACATGCTAGAAGGTTTTATGGGATCTCACCTCATGGCCTTCAATGCGAGTTTGTAGGCCAGGTCTGCGTCGTGGGGCAGCAAGGCTGAGAGCAGGTACTTGGCAAAGGTGTGCATGGGAACACTCTCCCTGTGGATGACATCACCAAGGCCACTGAAGGGACCTCCTGAACAGAGAAGGACGGACAGACACGATACATCAGAATTGTCCAGCAACATACACACACCGGAACCGGGAATCTTCCCTTTCTGATTTGGCTCCGTTTCTTGGTGAATAGTCAAAGTCTACCGGTTTTAACAAACCATGCCTCAAAGTAACAGCAATATATACCTCTCTCAACCTGATGGGGGCGAGAGCAAACCGGAAACCACACACTCACTGCCCGTTGGGCATTAACCAAATCTCTCGTCCCTAGCAGCGAGACAGATGTCTGCTCTAGGGTTACACAGCTAACGTTCCCCAAAGCCCAAGATGGGGGTGGGCTATAGCATAGCTAGCATGGGGAAAGGGAAGGAAGGGGATAGACGTGGTAAAGGCCAGGGTTGAGATCCATTTTCAGCTGAGTGTTGCGAGGCAGGATCTGTGGAAGGGAGAGAGGTGGGAGAGAGGGATGGGATGGGAGAGCTAAAGAGATAGGGTGAGAGGAAAAGAGGAAGGGAGAAGGGGAGGCAGCAAGCAGGGCAGATAGAAAGAGGGAGACAGAGGGTGAAAGAAGAGAACAGGAGAGTGAGGGAGGATAAGTGAGACAAAGAGAGGTGGAGATTGAAGGGAACAGAAAGGGGATAGAGGATGAAATGAGATGAGCAGAGGACAATAATAAAATGAATCTTGTCTTCATACCTTCCAGTAGGAGGATGGCCTGTTTCCTCAGCGTCTGGACCAGCAGATCATCCAGCTCCATCTCCTGCAGCTTGGCCACGATCTGCTCCTCGTTCCGACACACCTTGTCCTGGGCATAGAGGCCTTCAGGCATCACCCTCTGCTGCCCCATGCCCATCAGGGCCACCTCCAGGGCCAGCGCCAGGTAGGACTCCCCACCATCTGGGCAACCCCACACAGGCACGTGGTGGTATACCGGGGGCTTGTGCTCTCCAGAGTCTGACGAAGAGAGGTTTTTACTTTACAGGGATGGTCATGGAAGTGAGATTCCATTCTATTTTATTAAACCTTTATTCAAACGGTTTGCAATGGCGGTTGAGCAGGATGATGAGATATTGCTAGATGCTAACAATAATCCAAAATGGCTGCCTAGTTTATTTTTATTGGGGGTGGGGCTGAAAGGTGCTGGGTATGGAGAGCAGCTGACAGAGACAGGAGCCTCTCTCTCTAACTCCCAGTCTCCCACACAGGCAGCTGTGGATGCCAGGCAGCACCAGAGAGAGAGAAGTGTCCCTGAGGTCCCGGAAAAACACTAACATCTGCTGACAAGGACTCAGACCCAACCCACGGGAGGCTCACACTTAAATCCCCCTGGCAAATTATTCCTCCCTCTCTACAACAATCCTGTTTATTATGGGGGGGGGTTCAGGATTCTCCAATCGTGCCGCTGGATCAAACAACATCTCTTCTCCAATGGAACGTCCATTGGATGTAAGCCTTGGGCTTCTAGGCTTTTTGGCATGTGTGAGATCAGCTCCAAGGTGGATTTAACCATGTGGAATCCCTTTGCTGCCCGGGTTAGTTCTCATACTGTAACCATGATAGCCTCCATGTTTTCCTCTTTCCACTGTTATGGCTCTGGCTCTTCTGACTAGCTGCAGCTGCTGTTGTTGGTTCTGATGTGTAAAGACCCCTGATTGGTCAGAATTCAAGTTAAACCCTGCCCCCTACCAGATGTTTCCAGCTGCTCACCAGAGTCAAACAAAGGACTGTGAGGATGACCCTATAAATTATAATCCACACACACTCTCCCTCTCTCTCTGTGTCTCTCTAACACACCCTCTCTCTCTGTCTCTCTCTCTAGCCCCCTCACCGTACCACTCGCCAGTATTGTTTCGGCACACAATGCCTCCCTGTAGGTTTGTAAGTATAGGCGGTACCAAATTCCTGATCTGTGTCTGGCTGGGCTATTGGACGTATGGAATGCAAATGGTGATTGATTTTATTCATGTTAAGAGTGAAATCGGTGCTAGTTGCCGTGGCCCCAAATTGTATGGGACTGTTCTATATGGGTGACTTTGCCAGGGGACGGCCTTGATCAGTGGTGGTTGTTGGACTGACCTCATTTTTACCAGTTTGATTGATGAGGACTGTAAATGTTGCCTAGACAGGGCTTGGCCAGATGCGTACCTCCAGTGTCCATAGCGTTGTCGTCCTCCACCCGGCAGGTCTCAGTGAGGGTGGTGAAGAGACAGCCGATGGGATCCAGGGGGTGTCCCACCCAGCCCTCCAGGTTAGTTGTGCTGGTTGTCCCCCTCTGAAGCAGCTCTGACACACACAGGAACACAGCATGGTTACAACAAGATCAAACGCTGTATAAAAAAATCAAACGTATTCGTTCTGTTACGTAGGGCTCAGAGTTTTTCCCTCATCAGGTCACATAACCAGGAAAAACACTGGGACCTACTAATGAGAACAGTGAACTGCCTCCAGGCAGACAGGGGGTGCTACCTTTCTTCTGGTGCTTGTAGATGTCCAGCTGGCGGTGCTGCTGCAGCCGGAGTGTGTTGATGATGGCCACGCCCAACCGCAGCGCCTCGCGGGGGTAACCATGGGAACGCAGGGCATCGACCCGCGCACACGCTGTGGGGACGTGATCTACGACACAAGTCACATGACAGTGGCTCAGCAACAGCACACCCATGCCGGCAGCCTCAGCAGAAGACACCCACTCCCTCTATCCGGGCTTAAGTTGTGCAGAATGAGGACAAATCTTCCCCCAGAAGATGTTTACTCCAGCTCCAGGGTTCAGTGGAAGTGGAATTAAAGGAGGCTTATGACACAAATAATGTGGTGGTGTTACAGATAGGAAAACACACCAGCATCATGGCTTTAACTCCTGCCGGCAGCTGGGCCAGCGTGTGTGCGTGCGTCCGTTATATGCGTCTGTGTACATGGTGTTAATAAATATACTGAGATGGCCTCCCGATATCATCTTGAATGAATATAATATCTAGTGCTGAGAGTGTGTTACTGAGCAGGCCATTTCATTCTCACCTAGCCATAGAGGCAGGCCCTGGGGGTTGAAGAGCAGACTCTCTCCCTCTCTCTGGTAGGCTGGGGACATGTAGTAGTCACAGCTGATGATCCTCTGCAGGTGGCTGTCCTGCCAGTGGAGATCACAGGCCTCCATGGCCCGCGTGAACACTGTCCGTCTGGGCCGGGCCAGGGAGTCTGGAGGGGGGGACACAGGGAGGGACGGAAGGGGAAAGTTAGACCGCAGTCCGTTGGACATACTGTATGGTAACACTCAGCAATGGAGATCTATCGATGAGTACTTTGAGTACAATATACTCAGGATTACTACGGTAACTACAGTCAACTTTCACCACTGTATCAGAATCATGGTTTGGGAAATAAAATGCATTCTAGTGACAGTTTACAGGCCCAGTGTGTGTATATAACAGTATACATGTGTATTCTATATGTATGTGACTCCAGACTGCGACTGACCCTGGGCGAAGTTGCTCTGTGGCAGAGCGTTGGTAATGTTGGGCAACTCACTGCCGTAGTTGCCGTCCTCCAGGGGACAGATGTCCATGTCGCCCCACTTCTTCAGCTGCTTCAGCCAGCCGCTCTTCTCCTCGCTCTTACAGTGCGGGTTCAGCACGATGCACACCCACAGGGCACCTGGGGAAGGATAAAGGTCCAGGGGTAAAGGTCAATGGGCGGAATAACCAATAACGTTTGACTATTTAGGTGTGGAGGAGAGGGTCCATAGATAGATCATGTCCTTCTATGGTAATATTGTGAACGGGTCATAAAAGTTAGCGGTGTATGTTGTGGTCCGGGTTGAACTGTATTACAGTCACATCTTTAAAACAAAGGCACCGGCACGTTAGACAGATCCTTAGTAGTAAAGACTCAGGGAAGGGAACTAGTTTACCCCTCACATCCCTTCCTATCACAAAGGTAACAAATTACCAGTATTCACCCCCTGCTTCTCACTACCTTTTAAACCCTCGTTTCAGAGCACTTTGTTAGCTCACTGCTGACCACACGGACAGCTTCTGGTACTAACAGCCCACGAGAGTGCAGCACGGTTGCTTTAAAGCACCCCCCCCCCCCCCCCCCAACAATAGCACATTCGATTGGCCGCTTCGGTGATCATCCTGTGGCAGTCCTAGCCAATCAGAGAGCCCTGTCCTGTCGCTCCCCGGTAACTAAACATTACCCCTGAGCCAGGGTTCTGCTGTTCAGTTGTGTGTCCCTGAAGAGGGAGAGAGGCAGAGCAAACCTCTCTCTGCTCTGCTGTTGCTCTCCAATGAACCTCCTCAGGATCTGCAGTCATCGACCCCTTTTAAATGCTCCGATCAATACCGGGGAGGTTGAAAACCCCATTGATCCCGGGCCCGTTTCATGCAATCCCAATAGAGGTGAGTGCCTGACCCTAATGTATGCACTGCTGGACTGCTGCACAATCACACCCACTGGCTCCAGCACTGACTGATCCACTGCTATGGCAGCATGCATGGGGGGAGAGAGATCCCTCACACCATGCGTATCATGTTGGCTTTCCAGTTAGGTAACAGTTACATAGCTGTGCTGACTGAAGTGGCGAGGCCACATTCCGTTTGGAATTGCTCTTTGAGCCGAAAGGTTTTTCAGGTGTACCTTTACTACCTGCTACCTAAGCGACTGACCAACTGTGAACGACACACACTGCTTTGGACAAGGGCATATTTTTTTTCAACTGACCCAAATCAAGCAATGAGACAGTTGGTCAGAAACACTTCCTATCAATACCCTCTTCATAATGCATTATGTATGCATTTATAGCCTTCTGCGATGCATTATAATCCACAACATACACGCTAATAGCAACTCACAATCAACAGTGTTACATCATATTACCCCAACTAACCGTTGCCCCCACACATTAACTCTGTACCGGTACCCCCTGTATATAGTCTCCGCTATTGTTATTTTACTGCTGCTCTTTAATTATTTTGTTTACTTTTTTTGTTACTTTTATTTCTTATTTTTAATCATATTTTTCTTAAAACTGCATTGTTGGTTAAGGGCTTGAAAGTAAGCATTTTACTGTAAGGTTGTATTCGGCGCATGTTATAAATAAAATTTGATTTGTTCTGTGCAAATTGGTGCTCTACACTGTATATTTAAGGAAGTGAGAGGGACTTACCCAGTTCGTCCCATAGCTGCCGACACTTGTCTGTCATGCCAGTCCCCTGCTGCCGCCACAGAGAGAGGCGAGGGTCGGCCATGAACTGTTCCGTGATCAGGGTCAACATCCTGGCACCGTTAGAGTCACGCATCCGCAGCATTTCTCGCACCTACAGAAAACATGAATTAATATACAATAAGTCATCCAGCATAGATTTTGATACTGAATATTCATGTATGCAGAGACAGACAGACAGGGCAGACAGACAGACAGGCAGACAGGGCAGACAGACAGACAGGGCAGACAGACAGACAGGCAGACAGGGCAGACGTATGTACCTTGGCAAACATGGAGTTGAGCTGCTTCCCGGAGCCGTAGTACCCTCCCTGGGACAGGAACAGTTTGACCTGCTCCCTGACCTGCTCCTCATCCAGGTGCCAGCAGTTGTCGTCATCAATGCTGGCCCCTGCCGTGGGGTCCGGGGCCCCTGGGAACACAAACAGAAAGAGACAATGTCAGACCAAGGATGAATTAAAAACCACAACTAAAGCTAGCAGGCCCCAAAACATGCATTATATCAATAATCACAGCCAGATGCACCTCCAATCTAACCTCATAATACTCTTGTTCCTCAAATATTCTTCTAATTCAGCAAACAGCTAATATAAAAAACTTAAACAATGTGTGACCCCAGGTATGTAAACCCAGGTATGTAAACCCAGGTATGTAAACCCAGGTATGTGACCCCAGGTATGTAAACCCAGGTATGTAAACCCAGGTAGGTGTCCTTTAGGTAGCACCAACACCCAGTAGAGCCAACTGAAGTCCTGCCAAGTCACTGTTGTATCCGAACGTTCAAATTCCACAATCAAACCCTCAATCAAATCCTGCTTCTTCATTGTCAAGGGGGCTCCCACTTCAACCCACCGACAGCAAACACCAGGAGACTGGGCGATGGACTTCCTTGTTAAGCGGCTGGGGTGGATAAATATTTTGATAGTGATGTGGACAGATAACAAGCTGCAGAGTTCCCCTGTATTCATCCAAAACTGCACCTATTTCTTATATAGTGTACTACTTTTGCCCAGAGTATGGGCCCTGGTCAAAAGTAGTGCGCAATATAGGGAATAGGGTGCCATTTAAGACACAAACTCCGTTTTCCAGACTAGAGGGATAACTGCCTGCTCTGGTGCCGAGCAGTTAGAAACGTTTGAACGCTGACGTCTGACTTTCTTCTTTACTTTCAGAAATGGAAAGCACCAGCAGGCCGGGAGACTCTGGCATCAAACGAGTTGTTTAATGCCTCCGAGTCCTGGCTGCTGCTCTGGTACCGCAATCAGTACTCTGTCAGGACTCTGCCTAAACATCACACCTTGCTCTTCAAGCCCACCAAAGGAAGATTGGGGTAGAAACTAAGGAATGTAAGGGACTGGCAGAGGATCTGGGTAATGGCAATACCTGGTCATCTGGTGGCAGGTATAGAATGTAAAAGCTTGTTGTTCTGTCTAAATTCCTGTGCTAAACATGAATCAACTGTTCACCAAATGCACACTTTATGTGAACATGGGGACCTTAGGTTATGTCCAGCAACTGAAGTCTTGGTGTGGTGTGTCATTCTTACCGTGGACCTGGTTGATCTCAGAATTGGACGAAAGGATCTCGTCGGCTAGTTTCTGGGCAGTAGGCAGCACCTCTGTGTGGTGTGCTGTGATGAGGTACTGGACCAGCTTCTGTAGCTGGTCTCTGTTCATCTGGAACAGGGTCTCTGAGATGGGCAGCCGCAGCTTGACCTGCTCTGACCTCCTGATGCGGTACAGGGACAGGGCCACCACGTGGGCGCAGTAGAAGATGTCTCGGTTGCCGCAGCCGCAGGTGACCGAGGTGATCTTGCAGCGGTCGAAGCTGATGGCCACCTTGTGGGTGACCTCGGGCTCCGACTGGGAGGCGGGCTCCGTGACTGTGCCACTGAGGTGGAAACCTGGAGAGAGAGGGAGCGAAGACCGGAGTCAGCAGACTTAATCAACATTGAAATTACTGCTGTGATTTCACATCTTCCCCTTTAGCAGTACATTCAGCTGAAGAATAGTTGGGACTCAGCACTATAAAAGTCACAAGTCACACAAGTAATGAAGGGGCTGTCAAAACATTCTGGCAATGTACACACAAAGAATCCTGCAAACTAACATGTGATTAAGTTAACCTTTACAAAGAGAGCACCAGTTTGCAAAAGAAAAGAAAAGGTAATCTACCCCCAAAGCACTCTGGGATTGAGCTAGCAGTATCATAATCAGTTCAAGGGAAGCTAGAAGTTCGAGCCACGTAGTACACGGTCTTAAAATAATAAAACGGAGGGCAGGCTACAGCTCATATAAACCACGTTTGTAGATTAGTTAGATGATAAGATGTGTACTACAAAAGGAGTAGATAAGATAGTGAAGGAAAAAGTGGATACTAGTTAAATACGTCTGGACCAGATGAAACTGTTTCTTCACAGGAAATGCTCCTGCCTGCTTGCGAGGTTCTGGCATATTTGAGGTTTTGGAAGTCAGTCAGTCGGTTGTTGAGGGGCAAAGGGTGGGGAGAGGAGAGAGCGCATGCAGCAAGAGGGATGGTAAAGGGGTGTGTGTGTCTGATAGAAAGTCTGGCAGCTCACTTTGACTGGTAAATTATTAATGCTGGAGGGAGGCTCAGAGAGGGGGCTGGGAGAACAGAACTAAATGACTATATCACAGTACCCCACCAAACCATAGCAACCAGGCCTGCTCCCTGAACTTAAACACATTCTATTCATTTCATTTCTATGCTCCCTGACTGCCAGGTGACCCATGATAGCAGATTGAATGTGAATAAAGGGTTGTAGGACCTGAGCCCTGGCTACCCATAGTACACACTGGACATAGGTACACTACACCCCATAGAGTGGTATATAAAAAGCCCAACCTACAAACCTTCAATGTAGAGAGCTCAGCTAACCAAGGCTAACCTAATAAACACCAACCTGTCTGGTGAACTGTAATAGACCTGGAATGCCTAACACACACACGCAAGCTCACTCCCACACGCAAGCTCACAAGCAAGTTCACTCTCACACACAAGATCAGAAATACACAATTAATTCTAGGGTTAGACTAGTGAGACAGGGGAGTAAAGCCTGCCGTTCTCTTGCCAAATCCCACAAAAGCCTTTTCCAGATGAGCTCTTCTGAGAAACAAGCCCCCCTCTTCCCCAGTTCCCTTTTTCTTTGGGGGGGGGGGGGGGTGGTCAACGTCCAATTTACTGCCAAACCCTTTCAGGCTGAGACAAAACCACAGGCCCATCTGATTAAGGAGAGTTTATGGTGATGTCTGTTTTCCTTTTGATAGAAGAAACAGAGAGGGGCCCTATGTGTTGCAAATGACTTGCAGCACAATACAGAGTTCAAAGTCAATTTGGTGAAAGACAAAGACGCATGGAAACCTTGTGGAGAAAATGGCAGACTTGTGTGTTTACTGCGCCCATTTTTCTTCCATTCAGTCATCAAATCTTGTACTGTACAGGTACGGTCTTGGTCTGTTTCCAAGGCAGTCTTGTAAAACTGGTACTGTATATCAATATGACAGAATTGTTTTTATTGTACCTTTATTTAACTAGGCAAGATCAGTTAAGAACAAATTCTTATTTTCAATGACGGCCTAGGAACAGTGGGTTAACTGCCTGTTCAGGGGCAGAACGACAGATTTGTACCTTGTCAGCTCGGGGGTTTGAACTTGCAACCTTCCGGTTACTAGTCTAACCACTAGGCTACCCTGCCGCCCCAAAAACAAGGGAAACAAGGGAACAAACTAGAAAACTAGTAAGATGTGGGATAAGGGTCATTACACGGTAACAGAGTTATGCTGAGACTCAGAATCTTCACTTTAAAATGTGTCAAACAAAAAACAATGACTGCAAAATTAATCTAGAAAACTCTACGCACAAGGCCTACTTGGTAACAATTTCCACAGATTAATAATTTTTAAAAATCTAAATAAATTGTTGAAGAACAGTCAGTAGACGCAAATGGAGAATTATAGTTTCTGGAATAATCCTTATCCAATATATGTAATATGTTATCAGGTTGTTGTTCAATAGTCAGCTCATGTCATTTTATGTATTTAGCCAGGATAGTCCACTCACCCCACCTAATAAATGTATCAATTTATGAAACAATCCAAACAATCCAATCCAAAAAGGTTTCTCAACTCTGTTGCTGCTCACCACCATGTTCCTCTATGGCAGCTTGCTCTGTGTGATGTAACAGTGAGCCAATAAAGTGGACGATACAGAGGAGATAGAGGTGACTACTGTGTTCTAAATCAGAGAGAGGTGGTAACACAGGCACGCGACTGTAGATGACGATACCATCCTTACTCGAACTCCACAATGGAAAGAGAAGACGTGCACTGTATATGATGCCGCTCATACTACCTCCATCCTTACCGTTCCACTAATCCGATGACATAGTACATGTACACTCAGTACCAGGGAGAAGCCTTGTGCCATACACCTCTGAGGATATCTCAAAGGGATCTAGCCCCCAGTCTACAGAGAGGGAAGAACCGCTGCACTGAAAGGTTGTTTCCAAAAGTGATCTTGTAAATTGAAACACATATGTAGGGTACTGTCTTTTCTGTATGGTAATAATAATGATTGTATTCGTAAAGTGGTTTCTTGCATCGTACAACACAATACAATGCAATTTACAGTCACCTATTTAGCCCACGATGTTACAGACCAAGTAAAAAATCATGAATTAATATCAAGCCCTTCATAATGTAAAAACGTTTTTAAAAGTCTCATGCAATGTAGGCCTGTACTGAACACCACATATAGGTTACTGTAGGCTATATCATAGAAGTCAAAAGCTATTTCCATGTGAAAATGTTATGTGATTTGCTCCATTGGTTTTGTTGGTAGGTCTACTTTATGCTCAAATAGCCACAATAGCCTATTACTGGAACATTGCCACAACAATGTGCTACCTATGCATATGTAGTCAGACCGAGGAGCCTCGCTCACCTCTGCGGTCAGTCACTGTATGTAGAGTGGCTGCAGACTGCAGTATGGGACCTGTGTTCGGTGTAAGGGTGACTATGAGGCCCTATCTCCGTGCTGCAGCGTAGTGTGGGTCTGAATCTGACAGTTGCTGCAGTGCCACAGCCTGCTGCTGGTTAAAGAGGGGCAGGCTGGGTAAGGTGGCTCCTCATCTCCTTTCACAGTGTTCCCTACAGTAGAGAGCCAGGCATCTGCCGCTGATGGACATGAAGGGCCCTCCTCGTCTTTCAGCCAGGGGCTCCCGTTTCCCCCCAGTCACCCCAACCCCCGCCCTGTCTTTTGTTGGCCGGCCGTGTCGCTGAATGTGATCCTGCAGTCCCTTTCTGCTGCTCTTTTCTTTTCGGTCTTTCTCTAGAAGCTCAAGGCAATACAATCCCCCTCTTCGTTGAACCCTGCTTCCTTCCGCATGGTGTGTGTATCCTTTCCGGGCCTGGTCTAGAACCTGCAAACAGTGATGCTCTTCTCGATGAGGGAGGGGTGTCTGGGTGTCCTGAGGAGGAGGAGGGTCTGGGTGTCGTCAGCAGGTGGTATGGAGGTGTCAGTTCAGTCACAATGCAAGATGCTGCTGCTGTTGCTGGGAGGGATGGTGGGAGGGATGGTGGGAGGGATGGAAGTAGGGATGGAAGGAGGGATGTGGGAGGGAAGGAGAGATGGTGAGAGGGATGGTGGGAGGGATGGTGAGATGGTTGGAGGATGGGGGGGGTGGTGGGGGGGGGTGTGGGAGGGATGGTGAGATGGTTGGAGGGATGGAGGGATGGAGGCATAGAGGGATGGATGGATGGATGGATGGATGGTGGGAGGGATGATCAACACAACACTCTGCCACAGCTAATATGGGTCAGGCCAGCACTCCACTCACTCTGTGGCAACTCTCAATTGTCTCCAGGAAGAGTCCAAGAAGGTTGCCATGGCCAGCCGGGCATAGAGGAGGAGAGGACAGCTGATTGGGGAGGGGGAGGATGGACCATGTGGCAAACACGGCTGGCTTATTTATCGTACACAAGAAGCTGTGTGTCAGAGACCGGGTCAGGGGTAGCGGACGCCAGAGACCAGGTCAGGGGTAGCGGACGCCAGAGACCAGGTCAGGGGTAGCGGACGCCAGAGACCAGGTCAGGGGTAGCGGACGCCAGAGACCGGGTCAGGGGTAGCGGACGCCAGGGGCCGGGTCAGGGGTAGCGGACGCCAGGGGCCGGGTCAGGGGTAGCGGACGCCAGGGGCCGGGTCAGGGGTAGCGGACGCCAGGGGCCGGGTCAGGGGTAGCGGACGCCAGAGACCGGGTCAGGGGTAGAGGACGCCAGGGGCCGGGTCAGGGGTAGCGGACGCCAGGGGCCGGGTCAGGGGTAGCGGACGCCAGGGGCCGGGTCAGGGGTAGCGGACGCCAGAGACCGGGTCAGGGGTAGAGGACGCCAGACACCGGGTCAGGGGTAGCGGACGCCAGACACCGGGTCAGGGGTAGCGGACGCCAGAGACCAGGTCAGGAGTAGCGGACGCCAGAGACCAGGTCAGGGGTAGCGGACGCCAGGGGCCGGGTCAGGGGTAGCGGACGCCAGAGACCAGGTCAGGAGTAGCGGACGCCAGACACCGGGTCAGGGGTAGCGGACGCCAGGGGCCGGGTCAGGGGTAGCGGACGCCAGGGGCCGGGTCAGGGGTAGCGGACGCCAGAGACCGGGTCAGGGGTAGAGGACGCCAGAGACCAGGTCAGGGGTAGCGGACGCCAGAGACCGGGTCAGGGGTAGCAGACGCCAGACACCGGGTCAGGGGTAGCGGACGCCAGAGACCAGGTCAGGAGTAGCGGACGCCAGACACCGGGTCAGGGGTAGCGGACGCCAGAGACCGGGTCAGGGGTAGCGGACGCCAGAGACCGGGTCAGGGTTGGCGGACGCCAGGGGCCGGGTCAGGGGTAGCAGACGCCAGGGGCCGGGTCAGGGGTAGCGGACGCCAGGGGCCGGGTCAGGGGTAGCGGACGCCAGGGGCCGGGTCAGGGGTAGCGGACGCCAGGGGCCGGGTCAGGGGTAGCGGACGCCAGGGGCCGGGTCAGGGGTAGCGGACGCCAGGGGCCGGGTCAGGGGTAGCGGACGCCAGGGGCCAGGTCAGGGGTAGCGGACGCCAGGGGCCGGGTCAGGGGTAGCGGGCGCCAGAGACCGGGTCAGGGGTAGCGGACGCCAGATGAATCAGTGTGTCGCCAGTTCTAGTCACAGCAGCACTAACCACAGTAGGGGGCTCTTGACACTGCAGTATAAAACACTTCCCATCGGGAGGCCAGCTCTGAAGGAGGCCAGCTCTGAAAGAGGCCAGCTCGGAATCAGCTATAGGGGTCAGATCTAAAAGCAGCAGCTGAAGCTCCCTTGTCTCTTCTCCAGACCACTACTTAACACTCTGGGGCTGTGATGTCACACATTAAGAGGTCCCTATCCTTCTCACAGCGCTGGCTTTGTTCACCCTGACAGAGATATGCAAAACCATCGTCACAACCATTAGATATAGCATTTCCCCCCAGTTATTCCCCATACTGTTGTAATCAAGGGGCCAGGGTAAAGCCCCTAAACAGATGAATTTCTAACAAAGGTGAAATTAATGTTTGGTTCTGGGAGCCCTGCCAGCCCCACAAAGCTGATTTGATCCTGAGCAGAAGCACATGGCCGTCTGTCTCTGGGGAAGAGCTGTGCGGTGGGGGAGGAGCCTGGATGGATGCAGCATGCATGGATGCTACATGAACAATATGACTGAGCCAGGGGAGGGGGGGGGGGTTGTTTCAGTAGGCTTACTCTTACTCTACACCATCCTGTCCGTCCGTCCTCCATCCATCCATAGCACCAAGTGACTGGGTTTATGCCTACATTATATAGGTATAAGTAGGAGTTAGGAGGAGAGAGGCAGTAAGACATTGAGACATTTGAGTCCAGCTCATTGATCCGTCTGCTGCAGTGTCTAATAGTCATAATAATTAATCTGGGGTTGATGCTTCTAATGCAGCTCCTCCAGCCTGGACCAATTTACTCTGCTGAGGCTGAGTCCACCAACCATCTGTCTACTGTAGCAATGGCTTCCTAGATGCAGTGGTGAGGTTGGGGTTATATGTGTAGGCCTTCCATAGCCGGTGAGTGGGAAGAGCTGAGGATAGGAGAGAGAACCCCTTCATTCATTTGCTCCCTCCTCTCCTCCCTCCCTCCCTCGTTCACCGCTCCACTCCCTCACTGGGCCTGCACCATCTGCCACTCCGCCGGCCCGCCCACGTGGGCCCCACCAGCCAATCAGAAGGAAGCCCCTCCCCGCTTCTAAACCATTAACCTTTAATCAGCCATGGAGGCTGAGCTGGAGATCTGTATGCAAAGGAAGGCAGGGAGCTGGACCAACACAGCACGCACAGTACAGCCTCCACAGCCTAGGACCCCCCCCCTCTCTCTCTCTGCCCATTCCACCCAAACTACAGCCACATACCAGTCCAACTTCCATCTGTTCCAGCAGCATGGAGGTTAACACAGCAACCCAGTCCACCTTCCATCTGTTCCAGCAGCATGGAGGTTAACACAGCACCCCAGTCCACCTTCCATCTGTTCCAGCAGCATGGAGGTTAACACAGCACCCCAGTCCCCCTTCCATCTGTTTCAGCAGCTTGGAGGTTAACACAGCACCCCAGTCCCCCTTCCATCTGTTCTAGCAGAATGGAGGTTAACACAGCACCCCAGTCCACCTTCCATCTGTTTCAGCAGCTTGGAGGTTAACACAGCACCTCAGTCCACCTTCCATCTGTTTCAGCAGCTTGGAGGTTAACACAGCACCCCAGTCCCCCTTCCATCTGTTCCAGCAGCATGGAGGTTAACACAGCACCCCAGTCCCCCTTCCATCTGTTTCAGCAGCTTGGAGGTTAACACAGCACCCCAGTCCACCTTCCATCTGTTCCAGCAGCATGGAGGTTAACACAGCACCCCAGTCCACCTTCCATCTGTTTCAGCAGCTTGGAGGTTAACACAGCACCCCAGTCCCCCTTCCATCTGTTTCAGCAGCTTGGAGGTTAACACAGCACCCCAGTCCACCTTCCATCTGTTTCAGCAGCTTGGAGGTTAACACAGCACCCCAGTCCCCCTTCCATCTGTTTCAGCAGCTTGGAGGTTAACACAGCACCCCAGTCCACCTTCCATCTGTTTCAGCAGCATGGAGGTTAACACAGCACCCCAGTCCACCTTCCATCTGTTTCAGCAGCATGGAGGTTAACACAGCACCCCAGTCCACCTTCCATCTGTTCCAGCAGCTTGGAGGTTAACACAGCACCCCAGTCCCCCTTCCATCTGTTCCAGCAGCTTGGAGGTTAACACAGCACCCCAGTCCCCCTTCCATCTGTTCCAGCAGCATGGAGGTTAACACAGCACCCCAGTCCCCCTTCCATCTGTTCCAGCAGCATGGAGGTTAACACAGCACCCCAGTCCCCCTTCCATCTGTTCCAGCAGCTTGGAGGTTAACACAGCACCCCAGTCCACCTTCCATCTGTTCCAGCAGCTTGGAGGTTAACACAGCACCCCAGTCCCCCTTCCATCTGTTTCAGCAGCTTGGAGGTTAACACAGCACCCCAGTCCACCTTCCATCTGTTCCAGCAGCTTGGAGGTTAACACAGCACCCCAGTCCCCCTTCCATCTGTTTCAGCAGCTTGGAGGTTAACACAGCACCCCAGTCCCCCTTCCATCTGTTCCAGCAGCTTGGAGGTTAACACAGCACCCCTGCCTCTCACCCATCTATCTCTACACAACAGACATGCATATGCACAGACACAGCAGTGCATTCAGCATCACACAAGGCCCAGGGCCCGCTGATCTGATAAAGGCCTGATTGATTCATTTGTGATTTCCTAACGGCGCCATCATGGCCCCAGCACTGGGAGCCATTTGTCACGATCACATTCAATTGATTTCTGATTCGCTTGAATTCTATGCGACGGCATAGAGGGGGGAAAAGCTTTAATCAACTCCCTTTCACTGGGCCTCCCTTAAAACACAGGCACGGACGTCTACGGAACTGTAAGAGAAGATGTACCAGCCAATTTCCCATGATGTGTTTTGAGCTTGTAGGCCTGTCGTTGAGTTGGAGGGGGGGGGGGGGGTGATACAAATCTGAGCTATAGCTTGCAACGCCGCACTGGGGAAGATCAAAACAATCATTTAGCACCCGGTGCAAACCAGACGTGGCTGAAGTGTCTTTGTTCTGCTGCTGATCATTCATAGATTCAGGCGGGAGACCAGTCTTAGTGGAAGAGATAAATATGAACGAGAGAGTGAGAGAGAGCAGGCTGAAAGGAGAAGATGAATCGTAGCACGTTGGGACGGGCCGTAATCACATACAGATGTCCTGCTTGAGATAAAAGAACGCCAGCTCTTCAAATGGAGGCTGACAGAATGGGAGGGGGATATCCCCTCGTTGTTATTTGGGCTCAAGGTCTTCATGGCTGCCATACTAAAAGCAGAGCTGAGAAAGCATATTCCGTTTCCCTGATCAATTCAAGACATTGTAGGAGGCAACGGTGAGTGCTCCGTGTGCGTGGAAGGTACACTTAAATCCCCTTGAATGGCGCTGTGCAATGTGTAGCAGAGAAAACAAATGCAGAATATCCAATGTTCCTCACAAACAAAACACCTGGGCTGTTCCAGTCAGGCCTTGGTTGATGTGTAGAGGAAACTATCCAGCCTTCTCCTCTCTCCTGTGTGCGAGCAAACCTCTTACCCAAGGCTAAACAAAAAGATTGAGATCTGGGGTTTCGCTGCTCTTGTTTGCGTGCCTTGCATTGTTCCTTGGCCTTGTGTGTCGAGGGAGGAGCTGCAGGTAGAGGGTTAGCTGCTAGCTGAGGGGCAGCCAGGGTGCATAAGAGAAGCTGACAGCTCCCAAAGGTCACCAGGCTGCATTTATCCCCCAATTACTGACAGATCAGGTCAGCTCCTCAATGCCTAGCGATGCTCTTATCAACCCCCTCTAGTCTCTCTACAGCCATGGCCTCTAATGCACCCATCTAACACTGGTCTTTCATTATGTGTGCCCTTAAAATGTACAGATTCCTGTTTAATATGCAAGCAACCATCTGCCACTGTCTTTTTGCGATTGACAAGGAGCAGTCAGGGCAGCAAAATGCCCCGTGAGGCGTTTGTTCTTGAAGCACGGTCGGCAGTGCTTGATAAGTGCGCATTAAGAGGCTTATATTTCATAAAACTCACAAAAGCAAAAAAAATGATGCCGTCGTCGATGAGAAGTGTGCAAAGAATAGCAAGTGGCTAAAGAGAAACAGGCTCTGAAGTTAGCATTTGTTCTGTTGACAAAGAGAAAAATGTGTAGCGCAAATCTAATCGCCACTTTTGGCATAACTTATTAACCCCTTCAGTTGTAAACCAGTCTCAGATGGAAAGAAACAAAAACAATGAATCTTCAAGGAAGAAAAATCAGCTTTTAAAGTCTGAAGACACTGTGAGCTTGTCAGACACAAACCTCCTCCTACCCCCACAAACCAAACCATTGCCATAATGTGGAAGCTATGAGTAAATGTACAGCTGAGGCGAGATGAACTGACATCTCCATTGGTCCATTAACAAGATAGCAATCCCTGATCTGCAATTGGGCTTCTGGTTGACTTCATTAAATGCTCATCAAGCCAAGCTAAGCATCTGGACCAGTAAAAAACAGAGGTCCTGACACAAAGGATGGGGCATGACGTGAAGCCTCGTCTAGCATGTATTCTGATGCTGCTTGGGACCCTGAAGGTGTGTTGTATTCTGTAAAGACAGGCTTCAGATCAGCTGAAGCAAAGGCAATGTAATGGCGGCAACTGAAATGACCACTCTTCCCCTCCCCTCTTCCAACTCCCAAACTCCTCATTATCTAGGCCTAGCCCCCCTCCTCCCTTCCAAACTCCTCATTATCTAGGCCTATCCCCCCTCCTCCCTTCCTCCTCCCTCCCAAACTCCTCATTATCTAGGCCTATCCCCCCTCCTCCCTTCCTCCTCCCTCCCAAACTCCTCATTATCTAGGCCTATCCCCTCCTCCTCCAACTCCCAAACTCCTCATTATCTAGGCCCTATCCCCCCCCTCCTCCCTCCCAAACTCCTCATTATCTAGGCCTATCCCCCCTCCTCCCTTCCTCCTCCCTCCCAAACTCCTCATTATCTAGGCCTATCCCCCCTCCTCCTCCAACTCCCAAACTCCTCCTTCTCAAGGACTATCCCCTCTACTTTTGTTTCAGGGGACTGCCTTGCCTTGTGAGCTGGTATGCACCCTGAAAAAGCCCAATGATGTGCTAGCGCCCCGCTCCCCTCCGCATGCACACAGTACAGCCGTGACCTGCTTTATTCACCCGGAACCGGCTGCCCACTGGGCCCAGGATTCACAGGAGCTCTTTGTTCTCGCCGGGTCTGTCTAGGCCTCAGGCAAGGGCCTGGCTCACCACAAAGCTTAAACAGCGGTTAGCAGGCGTCAGCTTGGAAGCAGGTTCCTGGACACCACTGCCGCTGCCGCTGAGATGCTGCATGCAGAAGAAAGATGAGGATGAAGAGGAGGTGGAGAAAGAGAGAGGAGGAGATGTGTGGAGAACAGAAATGAGATCCGGAGACAACAGGGGGTGCCATACGGCATTGATGGCGCTCGGAACACACTCGCTCCCGGTTACCGAGCACTGCGGTGAAACAGGATGTTATTTAGTCAGAGGGTGAGACAGGCTCTCTCAGCGCTGGCTCTGGCTGGGACCTTTGAATGGGTAGTGTGTTCTAAGGAGTGTTAGGATTGGAATAGGCTCCTCCAAAAGACAGACAGAATCCCAAGTCCCTGGTTAGATTACATCACCCATGTTATTCCTTTCTTTCAATCCCTGAACCACAACAGCATTGCCATGTAGGAGAAATGCTATAACTGTGGCCGTGGCAAAGTAGCCATTTCAACAATGTAATGGTCATTTCACAGTCCCTCTAAACTGAATTTGTATCTTTGTGATATTTGCCACTGGATTCAGTAAGTGAAATATCAGTCTCTCTCTCCAGCAGAAAACCCAAACATGTGGCGTTCATATTATAAAGATTATAACAGGGGATTTGTCTTTGCTGTCAGTTTATTTCAGAGCACAAAAACAAGTGAACTCAATAACCTGGGGGACGGGATAGAACTGACACCAGCCCATTCAGACCCGCACCAAATAACGTCACGCGTTCACACATGCGCATGCAGACAGAATAAAAGGCTCAGTAAACAATACCGCACAATGCACTTTGGCTCTGTTCTGTTTACAAAGAAAAGGCCTTATCGCTAGAGAGCCATTCATTCACATGGCCCTGACACTCTGAAAAAGAGCAGCTCACCAGTGACAGCCCCTCTAAGGAAAGTACTGACGGACGCAAAGCTAGCCCGCTCAATGGGCCCAAAAGCTAGCCCCCTCAATGGATCCAAAGCTAGCCCGCTCAATGGGCCCAAAGCTAGCCCGCTCAATGGGCCCAAAGCTAGCCCGCTCAATGGACCCAAAGCTAGCCCGCTCAATGGGTCCAAAGCTAGCCCGCTCAATGGGCCCAAAGCTAGCCCGCTCAATGGGCCCAAAGCTAGCCCGCTCAATGGGCCCAAAGCTAGCCCCCTCAATGGACCCAAAGCTAGCCCCCTCAATGGACCCACAGCTAGCCCGCTCAATGGACCCACAGCTAGCCCGCTCAATGGATCCAAAGCAAGCCCGCTCAATGGGCCCAAAGCTAGCCCGCTCAATGGACCCAAAGCTAGCCCGCTCAATGGACCCAAAGCTAGCCTGCTCAATGGACCCAAAGCTAGCCCCCTCAAATGGACCCAAAGCTAGCCCCCTCAATGGACCCACAGCTAGCCCGCTCAATGGACCCACAGCTAGCCCCCTCAATGGACCCAAAGCTAGCCCGCTCAATGGACGCAAAGCTAGCCCGCGCAATGGACCCAAAGCTAGCCCCCTCAAATGGACCCAAAGCTAGCCCCCTCAATGGACCCAAAGCTAGCCCCCTCAATGGACCCAAAGCTAGCCCGCTCAATGGACCCAAAGCTAGCCCGCTCAATGGACCCAAAGCTAGCCCGCTCAATGGACCCAAAGCTAGCCCCCTCAAATGGACCCAAAGCTAGCCCCTCAATGGACCCAAAGCTAGCCCCTCAATGGACCCAAAGCTAGCCCGCTCAATGGACCCAAAGCTAGCCCGCTCAATGGACCCAAAGCTAGCCCGCTCAATGGACCCAAAGCTAGCCAGCTCAATGGACCCAAAGCTAGCCCGCTCAATGGACCCAAAGCTAGCCCGCTCAATGGACCCAAAGCTAGCCCGCTCAATGGACCCAAAGCTAGCCCATTCAATGGACCCAAAGCTAGCCCGCTCAATGGACCCAAAGCTAGCCCGCTCAATGGACCCGAAGCTAGCCCGCTCAATGGACCCAAAGCTAGCCCCCTCAAATGGACCCAAAGCTAGCCCCCTCAATGGACCCAAAGCTAGCCCCCTCAATGGACCCAAAGCTAGCCCCCTCAATGGACCCAAAGCTAGCCCGCTCAATGGACCCAAAGCTAGCCCGCTCAATGGACGCAAAGCTAGCCCGCGCAATGGACCCAAAGCTAGCCCCCTCAAATGGACCCAAAGCTAGCCCCCTCAATGGACCCAAAGCTAGCCCCCTCAAATGGACCCAAAGCTAGCCCCCTCAATGGACCCAAAGCTAGCCCCCTCAATGGACCCAAAGCTAGCCCGCTCAATGGACCCAAAGCTAGCCCGCTCAATGGACCCAAAGCTAGCCCGCTCAATGGACCCAAAGCTAGCCCGCTCAATGGACCCAAAGCTAGCCCGCTCAATGGACCCACCGGGCCACCATTCTAAAGTACCAGATTCCACACAGACAGAAGGAACATCATTAGTAGAAACTAGCCTGCATGGAAACAACGTAGTTCTCGGTCTCACAATAAGCTACCAGGCACGTGAGCCTGAGCCGTAATAGGAGCGTTGTATGAACCCAGGGTGGTATGTTCCCTTGTTCTGCTTACTATTTCTTTCTCTTCCTCTCGTTCCACATAGATGGCTCTGCATTGTATGCCATGTCTATGGGTAAATACAAGCTTTCCATGGCGCTCCATTCAGGGTAGACAGAGGCCATGTCATCGGGGTGGCAGATCAGAGAGTCGGGGGGCGGTATATGCCTTCAGTGCCCTTTAGGCTGCGATGCCTGTATTGATAGACACACCCCCCAAGAACAATCAAAACAATAAGCCAGATAAGTTGTCTTTCTCCACTGGCCTGAGACTAAACCAACAATGATGCAAGCTTCACAATTCTGGATGTGTAGACAATGGGTTCCAGTAAAAACAAGCATGGCCAGTGTGGAAATCCAAGAGCTGATCTGTGCGTGTCATGCTGCAGTGCCGGAGAGAACCGGAAACACCAACTATCATTAGACAAGCTCGAACTCTTACATGTGAGTAATTCAAATATACACTCCACTACATACACCTATTACCTACCATTCGCTCCACAGCTTTCCCCCCTGTACTCCTATGCTTCTCATTTAAGCTCTACTTGAAGAGAATGGACATTGATACAAGTGCTTTAAAAATGACCTGTGCCTTCATTCCAGCAGGAGCGTTTGAGTAGCTTTTGGACCAGCCGTAGCGTTCTCTCACAAAGAGAGCTTGATTAATAAGCACGGCTCCTTTTCTGGAGAGCGACAGAAAGGGAAAGGCCATCTGAAAGGCACTTAAAGACAAATGATGTAGATTTAAACACGGCTTTGGTCACCGGGGATGCTGTGGTGAATATTCATAAAGCAGCACTCCAGACTGGTTAAATAGCCTCACCTATGAGAGGTCACCACAGAGAGACAGCCAGCAAATCAACTTCTCTGATTTGGCTTGAACCCTCCTCCTCTCTTTTCCTGACATTCGGTCTCTTTAGCGTGTAATAACCTTCTGTGCCTAAAGGCCCATAACTATCCTACTGCGGTGAATAAAGATGTTTTCCATGCAGAGTCACACAGACCCAGACTTAAACCCAATGGTAAAGGGCAGTGACAACAGCTGAGGACTCGCTCGTTTTTTTTTTTTTTTTTTTTACATAGATCCAATAAATGAGCTACTTTCTGATTGGATACTATGTGTCATTCTATGCTAGTAATAACCTGAACTAGCTTCAGCCGGTGGCAACTTTGTTTTCTTTCAGGTGCCATTAACCACAGTGGCACAGTCATCTCAACTACATGGCTTAGTTTTAACACAGGGCTGTTCTGTTCACCTCCTCCCAGTCCCTCCCTCTTCACATTAAGGTCGCTGCCTTCACAAAAAGACACCAAGCCCTAACAACAACGTACGCTGTGGACTGGGCAAGCGCCAGTTGGACCCGCCTGACTTGGCACACGCCGGTGATCGTCCTTGGGGGAGTTAGCTGTTAGCTGGGGGATACAGCGAAGCAGAAAAGCCTGATTTCAACAGGGTCCATACTCAAACTACTTTCTCTTCCTTCCTTGTGAGAAGTGGGGATGGTTTTCAAATATGTTTTCTTTCTTCTTTTTTTCTTCACCAAAGTGGATAAATGGGAGGAATGGGCAAAAGAAAAGCTCTAGGCTGGCTAGCTGCCCTCTCCCACCTTGTTATTAAAACATTGTTTTTTACCTGATTACAGACCTGACTAGGACCGGGCAGGCTGTTAGACAAACACTGGCCACTCCAGTAACAACAAACACCTCTATTAGTACTACAGTACACTACCAGCACCAGGCAATTAAACGCACGTACACACAGACACACACAGACAGACAGACAGACAGACACACAGACAGACACACACATTTAGTTGAGGGCCGGGCACCCTTCTACTATGTATCTCTCTCTCAAATCTCAGCTTAGAGCTTCTTCCTGTATCGGCAGGCAGCGACCGGCCACGCTACACTGCTCAGCCTAAACCCACACATGGAAGAGGATCATACACCACTATGCTCAGGAATGTGGATGTGAATGTGGATTGTGAAACCCCCTTTATGCTGTGGGGTATCGAAAGCCAGGAAGCTCCCCCTTGAATTGTTTCTGTCTGTTCAGACATATCGCCTGGAGAGGAGAGCCAGGGAAGGGGAGGGCTACTATGTGAAATGAGGGGGAGAAAGCCGATCCCACAACTAGATTAAACGTAGGTATTTTGCAAAAATAATTAACTCATGGAGGAGGAAGCAAAAAAATAATTTGCTCAAGGGGGAGGGAGAGAAAGTCTTGGAACTCCCACACCACATGGGTGTGGTAATGAAAGTTTCCCCCATAGCCCTCCAGAATATTAAATCATGGGTATGGTTGTAGAAGTGGGCAGCTGCCTATCAATTTAGCCTGGATACAGACAGAGAGCAGGAGAGAGGCTCCGTTCCTTACTCAGCAGGAGCTGTCTGCCAAGGCACAGTGGAGTCAGGCAGGGGGTAGAGGGGATGCAGGGTGGTGGCACACCCCCTACCCAGGGCCACGTGCCAAACACAATGACCCACGGAGCTGCCAGGGCACTGTGTATGCTGGGCTGGGCTGGGCTGGACTGGGCTGGGCGTGTGTGTGTGTGTGTGCGTGCGTGTAGGAATGTGCATGTTTGCATTCCAAAGAGGCATGCTGCCTCCCTTGCCACAGCAACAGCAAGAGGAGAGTTTGGACTTTGCTGAAACAGAGGGAGGAAGGGAAGGAGGGAGCGAGCGAGGAGACAGGGCGGACCGAAGAGGGAGGGGAAAGCGACATCAATAGATGAAACTGGGCACTGAGCCAAGCTCCGGCATTACAATACAAAGAAGAAAAAAACTGAAAATTTAAGGAGAGAGAGAAAGAGAGAGAGAAAGAGAAGGGCAGGGCAAGGAAGGAGAACGGGACAAGAGGCAGTGTGCTAGTCTGTCGTGTATCTGGGTGTGAGGCCAATTCTATTATCACTAGTCGGAGGGTAAAGGAAGGAGCGTCGTCCGGGTTTGTCCGGTGTAGGTCATCATTGTAAATAAGAATTTGTTCTTAACTGACTTGCCTAGTTAAATAAAGGTTAACACAATCAAATAATAACACAGCCAGAGGCCACGACTGGGATAAGAACAAGAGAATCACGAGGAGGAAAAGCTGTTGATATTCTGTAAAAGAAGAAAATACTTCCTTCCTTCGAACAGTGCAGAGTGCAACATTCTAAACTTCCTCGCAACACAACATAATGCTTTGCAGTATTTTCAACCAAACTCCCTTGTGAAAGCACAGCGAAGATAATCAGCTCAGCCCATCTCCATGCTCCACCAGGCAGACAGACAGTTAGCCTCATGCTCCAGTAACAAGGTGTTGCAGTAGCTATTAATTGGCTGCTCCTCCCCCGTGCCAGGCATTAGCAGGCGGGGAGCAGGCAGCGAGCAGGCGGGGAGCAGTGCTAGCCAGACTGGGTTTCATTAGCCTAGCCTCTGCAGTACCTGACATCATAACAAAGGGGTTGACTACAGCTGCCTGCCAGGCATGGGTAGCAGCACACAGAACTAGATTAGAGGCAGGTGGGGTTAGTAGATCACGGAGGGGCTCTATCTGCTGCAATCAGGACAACTCTGGCTGACACACTGAAGACACATAGATGCACGAGCATGTGCACACACACGGACGCATTCCACAGGCCCAACTAAAACCAGTTTAACTAGTTTAAAACCTCGCCGTGTTGTCCCTCTCCCCCTTTCTGGACAGACAGACGGACGGAGGGCGAGTGCTGTTCAAATCACTAGACTCCGACACGTATCGACATATAGATTTGGAGGACAATTAGCCGGCCTACAACTGGGCCCTTCAGCAACTCAGCCCAAACAAAGAGAATCTAACTAGGCCTTCTTAGAATGGGCCAATATCTAAGATTAAGCATTATCCAGAGAAGTGCAAAGCACCCGCCAAAAATAGGTGACATTGCATGACTATTTGGGTTGGGCATTGTGTTGATAACATTATCAGGCCTCACTCTGTCTACTAGGTCGGCCTATTCTTTGACCGTATGGCTAATCAGCCACAAGCAGGGGCTGACGTCCTATATCCTGAAATGATATGCATTGGAGCTGGCAAACACAGAGGGCTAGTATCCAAGCCGCGCTAGAAGGATTACACTTGGCCCAATGAGAAAGCTTGTCTCCTCCCACACTCCTAAAGGAAGGAGGAGATCTCGTCTCGTGGCTGGCAGCTCAAGTCCCATCTGGCCTGTACACACACCCACACACAGGAGACTCTTCCATCTTCTATAGCACTGGCCTCATTTAGTAGCCACACACACACACACACACACACACACACACACACACACACACACACACACACACACACACACACACACACACACACACACACACACACACACACACACACACACACACACACACACACACACACACACTGTCTGCAGGAGGGAGCTTCACTGTTACAGTGGTAGGAGGGGAGGGACTCTCTACACATACCCAAATACTAAGAAGACTAATCCTGTTATACACGTCCTAATAAGAAATGAATGAATGAAAAGCCAGCTTCTTCACAGAAGGGGAGCAGGCAGCAGTGGGGCTGGGGTTGGGCTAAGTGGGCCCAGGGGGTTGGGGTACAGTCATTGGTGGCCAGGCAACTTTAGCAACCCAGTGTGCTCTAGGTCTAAGTCTAATTTGTGCAGTTGTTCCTTTAAAGTGGCCCCGGGGCCTCTGGGAAGGTTCTAATCAGTGTGTGAAGGCAGATCCATCAGATATGCTAATCAGAGATCTTACCTGAACAAATACCCTCAAGAGCAGTCTCATCCATCTTAATTGGGAGAGGGCTTGTTAATAATGCAGGCTAGGCAGGGAGGGAGGGGAGGCTGAGGGGCGCTCTGCAGATATTAATAGAGGGATTTGATGAGAGGGGGATTTTTTTCATCCAATCATCAAGGACAGAACACAAATCAGGCAGGGAAAAAAAGCCCCCCCGGGGACAAATTCCTGGGTGCACTTCAGAGTGGCTGTGACCTAGCGGTCTGTTGAAAGACTTTCTAGTTCTGTAACTACCTGAAATCCACAATAGTCATATCATGAAACAATAGTAGCCTTATGTCTAAAAATGGAGACTGGAGTTGAATGCTCATTGGGATGACTAACTGGTGAAGGTGGAAAACAGCCAAGCAGCATCAAAAGGCCAGTTAGTAAATCTCCACTGTTATGTTATAAACCATTGACATGACTTTAATAGGTATCCAGTGCTCCATAACTGGAGTGAGACTGTATACTTTGACGTTGGGGCTGGCACAAAGGCCTCTAGGTTTGCAAACTGGGGGAACTTGAGAGGCAGGCGACCATTGTAGGAGCTCAATTGACTTCAAAGCTCAGAGAGTGTTTATGACACATGTGCGCCATTTGAGGCGGGTTTAACCCCTATGGCGCGTGAGGACCCGAGGGAGAGCAGGGAGACAGGGAGGGACAACCCCTTTTCCCCCAGAAAGACATGACCAGGAGGACTACTGGGAATACGAGAGAGGCTAAGAGATTAACTCACACGTTAGCTTTGTCTTACTTCTACCTCAGGTATAGCGTCCACTGTCAGACAGTGTTACTGAATGGAAATATGAGCTGGTTGTATAGTCTTCTATGTCAAAGACATTCTTTAAAGCTTGAATCACTAACCAAGGCTAGCAGTAGCAGGACAGCCCTCTTTTTACTAGTGCTGGCCTCAAAGTCACCTAGCAACAGAGAAAGACTATTCTACTGTACTTTACTAGGTCAATTCCAGTAGTAATGAGGAGAGACGAGGTTAGTAGCACAATTAGCTAGGTGTTTGGCTGGCCCAATTATGTTGGACTTGACAGAAAGGCAGGGAGGGAGGAAAGGGTTGGGACTGGACAATTGAGCAGGTCTGATGGTAGTTCTCGGAGCAGATGTTTCAAAGCACCACTACTGGTCTCCAGACTGCATTACCCAGGGGAGTTCCCAGCGTGTCTGCTGTGGATAGCATGGCACAAAGCGGAGGAAGACTGTTCTGACACACCAAAGGACACCACACTATAAAACAGGACGGGATTATGTCCATAATTAGACAAAACATATGTGTTGTTGTTTTGCTTGTTGAAGCGTGTTAATGAGGAGATGAACAACTTAGAATTGAGCATAATAATCGCCTTGTTTCCTCAAGTGTATGGGTATGTGTGACAAATAGGGACAAAAGTAGACGGAAAACAGGTGAAATCACAAGGAAACCACATAGGGAGTCATGCTTAATGGCTTCCGTTAATATGGTCAGAATAATCTTTAAAATGCTTTTCACAGAAGACAATTAATTGGAAACATATCATTCTGAAAGCAGGAAAGAAGTGAAAATAACCCCTCATCAACTCTAACTGACACCATTATGCCCAAGTTGAGGTCCAACATCCCCATCAGGGTGCAAAGGCCCCTGCTACCTCTAATGGCAGAGTGATGGACAGAATAAAGGAGGTGACTAGGGATGGAAGATGAGAGGACAAAAGGGCCAGGCTGAGGGCTGTGGTGTGGAGAGGCTCTAAAGAGACAGACAGAGAGTCAGGCAGGGGCCTTCCTTCTCCTCTCCGTGTTGGGCAGGGTCAGTAATGACAGCCTGAGACTCCAATCAAACTGAATTATCCAGGAAAGGCCTCTTCAATCACTCACTGATTTACTTGACGTTTTTTCCCTTTTTTTCTGTCTCACTCTCCCCTTTTCACAGCCCCCAGAATCAAGAGATGATGAAAGGTAGTGGTCATGAATATTTCCGTCAATGTTTTTCTTCTCTCTCTTTCAGTGTGAAACCTCGTCTCCTCAGCCCCATGTAGCCATGGTCGGTCAGGGAGGGACACCTGTTTTCAGCCAGGTTCAGATGTGTGTGTGTGTGTGTGTGTGATGAGCAAGGGCACAGCCATAGCCTTTCATCAGCCAGCCTTTGTGTGGCTCTAGGATAATGCGGCATTTACTGTTGATGAAAACAAATGGTGTACGGGGCTGCCAGATTGGATCACTTGAGTATACTGAATGTACTGCCATAGAAATCTATCATTCTAAACCCCAACGTACTACCATAGAAATCTATCATTCTAAACCTCAATGTACTGCCATAGAAATCTATCATTCTGCTATGTTCTCTGTATAGATCCAGTTTCCATGAGGACTAATATCACATTTGAGTCAAAGTAATAGTTTATCATTTGACATAAAGGTAAGAGATTGGTACGAGTTAAGAGATTGCGGAACAATTGTAAAAACACACACACACACACAACTTTCAACGTGAAGGGCGTATCTGGCCTTCACAGCATCAGAGGGAGTCGTAAAAAGGGAAATGATTGGTTCAGACATGGTGTCTGAATTGACATTAATGCAGTCTCTTTATCACTGCAATACTATTGTCATCCAGCCAGCATGAAATATGTTCCAGAGCTCACAGCCTGGTCCCTTCATCAAGCCATGTGTCTACCTGTCAGAAACCTTACAGATTACGACCCACCACTACCCCTATGGCTCAAGAGGATATGAAAGACTGTATTAGGAGAGAGGGAACTTCAGAAATAAAGTGCCTTTGAGGGAATCTGATCGCATAATGTTTAATTGCTTCTTTCACCCGTTGTGCTTTAATCCTATTGTTGCAGCAGGCAGTTCCATCCCCAAGATAACGCACAACACTTTCAACACTGATCTACACGTCTCAGACACACACACACTGACTGCTTCTGTCTGCTGCCGCAGCACAAAAGGTGCTTAGCGTGCCACGCCCCTCTTTTCTGAGGCAAAATGAAACTAGGTGAAAATGTGAATTTTAAATCAATAGTGGTGGTGGGGAAACACAGTGGGATTGCGACTGTGTGTGTGTGTGTGTGTGTGTGTGTGTGTGGGGGGGGACAAAAGAGACAGGGAAGGGGACGTCCAATATATGATGCCAGAGAGAAGATATCGCTTCCTTTCTACCCTCAACCCCACCACAGCAACAGTGTCAACAGAGCAAGTTGGACTACTGTATTTAGCTCGCCACTTACACGCCCTGAAAACACTAAAACTAACATGCCATTCAGTGCTCACGTGGCACCATTGATTCAAACGGCCTGCCTGGCCTAATTGTTGAAATGTTTCTACAGCTGTGAGTAACTACTAATGGTAGATATTAACCACAAAAATCCATATTTGAAATTTCAATAAGTGCCTGTTGAGGAGTGCTGATGAATGATTGACCAGTCAGTCGCGCCGGCCTGGCTACCTCTGCATTACTTACTGCATAAACCTTACCTGTGGGTTACCTGTCAGTCAATAACTGGGCTTTAATGTATATGCAGAATATAATGTAAATTATAAACTGGATGGTTTGAACCCTGAATGCTGATTGGCTGACCACCGTGGTATATCAGAAGGGTATGACAAAACTTTTATTTCTACTGCTCCAATTACATTGGTAACCAGTTTATAATAGCAGTAAGGCACCTCGGGGGTTTGTGGTATATGGCCAATATGCCATGGCTAAGGGCTGTGTCCAGGCACTCCACAATGTGTCATACCTAAGACCAGCCGTGGTATATTGGCTATATACACCACACCTCCTCGGGCCTTATTGCTTAAATGTAGTAACCATGCTTATAAACAGCCTTACTACTGCATTATAATAATTATGTGCTCAGTAAGAGGAGTTTAGGGATTGAGGTGGTGGTAGTGGGTGTGGGCATTACAGACCCGAGGCTTTTAGGAGCTTTATCTCTGAAGGGAGTCATGCTCTGGAGATAGCGGGGCCTCTGCCCAGCCCACTGATCTACAGCAGCCAAGGTCAGGCAGCCATTCCTACTAACAGCTCCACAGTGGCCCAGTATGGGGAAGGCTGGAGCTCTAGGGCGCTGGGGCGGAGCCCAACTGATCCTGTTACACCATGACAACTATCAGAATCCCCTCCATTGAACCACACACACATACACACACACACACACACACACACATACACACACACACTCACCCGGGTGGAGGAGAGGGAGTATGTTCTCAAGTACCGGTTCGGTATAAATGACAGGGGAATACCAGTACCATTTATAAATGTCCAGAGGAGTCACTATAATGTACTTCCTGAGCTGAGCTTATACAGCCAACTTTGTGGTGGTTTGGTTTCATAATGGGGGTGGGGACTGTACTTCATCTGAAATGGTTGGACTGAACCAAGCCAATGGCTCCGTCTGAAACAGCACACTATTCCCTATATAAAGTACTACTTTTGACCAGGACATATAGGCCCTGGTAAAAGGAGTGTACTACATAGGGAATCAGGTGCTATTTCTAACACATCCAGTAAGTTCCACCACTGTCTCCTTCCACTGCCGGGCATCAGTCAGAGGCCATGTTGGATTACATTTCCAGACTGCACCGCAGCACCTTTGTTTTGGAGACGAGTGACCGGGCGAGGCCGGGAAGTTGAAGGGGAGGAGGTGCAACTTTGGGTTAGGGGGTGGTAAAAGAGAGCGAGGGGACTAGGGGTCCAGACAAAGCCCCGCAGATGTTTCCCACATTAATCATGTTGCGGGGTGGGGAAAGAGGGGCGAGCGGAGAGGGGAGCTGGCTGTCCTGTCCACTCTCTCCCTCTGCATGTTGGTGTGTCTGTCTGCTGCTGCACTTTGCATGGTGTGGTACTTCCTCCCTCCTGTGCAGAGTCTCAGGGTGAGCTGGGGAAGCCTAATGAGGCGTCTCTGTTGCCAGCTTCCTTCGCCGGGGCACTTTAGCTGTTTTTGTCATCACTTGTGGGGGAGGTGACAGGTTGCTTATTTACTCTGCCTTTCATATTTGCCTTTTAGGTATTCTTCCCTCCCTCCCCCTTCCCTCTCTCCCCCTTCCCTCTCTCCCTCTTCCCTCCCTCCCCCTTCTCTCTCTCCTCCTTCTCTCCCTCCCCCTTCTCTCTCCCTCCCCCTTCTCTCTCTCTCCTCCTTCTCTCCCTCCCCCTTCTCTCTCTCCTACCCCCCCCCTCCCACCCCACCTTCTCTTACTCCCCCTTCTCTCACTCCTCCTCTGCCCTCCACCCCTTTTTCTGCAGTCATCTGTTCAGTCAGATGCCTGCCTGCGAGAACCAAGTGCCTAATGGGCCAAATCAGCAGAGCCACTGCAGGGAAACACAGGCCTGTCATTAGCCCATATTGAAAAAGAGAGCCGGTAGGCAGAAGAGAGAGTGAGAGAGGCAAGTGTTTAGCTTGAGGAGGCTATTAATATTTAATAGGGAGTGCCATTTTTCTAAGCAAAAACATGAACTGGCTTTAACTACTCTGAATCACCTAGACCTAGATATTCACTCCCCCGTCTCTGGCTTCGACCTAAAAACTGACAACAGAGCGATGCTAGCAGACTCTAAAGCTCTACGATAATAGGCTTGTTTTCATCTGTAAAACACCTCCCTCACATGAACACCTATGAATTCAGAGAGGACACGGTCGGCTTGGACAAATTACCATTAAACTCAAGACCACAGAGGTGGAATCCACACAATTCACATTGCCATTTTATGCTCTTTTCTCTCGCTTAACTATCGGCAATTGTAATGCTGAAGCACTTAAGAGACATTTCCTATGACAACTGGAAAAGGCTTTACAGAACATCATGCTGATGCGCTCCACAATGAATTGCTATGGGCTGCAGTTTCTGTCTTGTTTATAGTAATAGCACTGCATTGTCAAGAACCTCAGTGCACCACATGTGACCATTGCAATAGTAACTGCCTGTTTTGTAAGACATAATGTTAAAGGGAAACTGTCTGTTTCTAATCAAAATCGGTTCAAATTACTACAAATAGCATTACTCATTGCCTTTCAGGTCTGGGGGGAAATGGTTTCATTTCTACTGAAAGGTTGAAGAGTTAGAACTGTAACAGCCCTAGGTCTGTGACATTGACATTTGTGTAAATCTGTATGAGTTCAATCACTTTTTGCCAGAATCACTTTAGATTTAAACAAAACTTTCCGTACACATTTGCTCATGGAAAGATGTTCAGAAAGGGGCTTCCTGGACCTGAATGCCAAAACATTCAGGAGATGGCTCAAAGCTGACCCATTTTGCATATCATACCATAAGGCCTCCATGTCTTCCTCACTGGAAAATATAAAATGCTTGAGTATGATATCATTTAAAAGCTTAAAAACTGTTATAATTTCAAGATTGAAAAACATATATACAAATTGACTTTTTTTTTTTTTTTTTTTACATTTAACCGAAATGATCTAAAAAGTGTATTTATTTTTTCCGTGTGTTAACGAACATGTGCTGGAATTAGAAAGCATAGTTGTGAATGAGAGAACCGACGGGCCAAGATCATCAACGCCATCAAATTTGATTTTTTTTAATCATGGCTACGTGAAGCAAATCGACTGCTTGTGCATTGTTACATCTGCAATTGTGAAATGTATAGTTAAAAAGTGTCTATTTAGTGTAGTATAGTGCCAATAATACATATTTGAAAACAATAATGATATGCCTACCGGTGTTGATTTCGATCACAGGCATATAGCCTCGGCAGGCTATGGCTGGGAAACTCAATGAAGTCCAATTTCAAGAGAGAATACTGTTATGTAGAAAGAATGAGACTAGTTACATTCTTTATAAACTGCTCGGGTGTATTAGGTGGCTCCTATAGGACTTGTATTGTTTTTTTCACCTTTATTTACCCAGGTAGGCCAGTTGAGAACAAGTTCTCATTTACAACTGTGACCTGGCCAAGATAAAGCAAAGCAGTGCGACACAAACAACACAGAGTTAACAACACAGAGTTACACATGGAATAAACAAACATACAGTCAATAACACAATAAAAAAGTCCATATACAGTGTGTGCAAATGGAGGTAGGGCAATAAATAGGCCATAGTGGTGAAATAATTACAATTTAGCATTAACATTGGAGTGGTAGATGTGCAGAAGATGAATGTGTAAGTAGAGATACTGGGGTGCAAAGGAGCAAAAAAACAAACAATATGGGGATGAGGTAGTTGGGTGGGCTATTTACAGATGGGCTGTGTACAGGTGCAATGATCGGTAAACTGCTCTGACAGCTGATGTTTAAAGTTAGTGAGGGAGATATAAGACTCCAGCTTCAGTGATTTTTGCGATTCGTTCCAGTCACTGGCAGCAGAGAACTGGAAGGAAAGGCGACCAAAGGAGGACTTGGCTTTGGGGGTGACCAGTGAAATATACCTGCTGGAGCGCGTGTTACGGGCGAGTCAAAATGAACACAACAATAATTCACAAGGGCTACATAGTGAACATAACAAATACAACTATTTATCACTGGTGGGAAAAGTACCCAATTGTCATACTTGAGTAAAAGTATAGATACTTTTACTTCTATTAACATAAGGAGAAGTCTAAAAGTATTTGGTTTTAAATATACTTAAGTATCAAAAGTAAATGTAAAATGCACAAATATACTTAAGTATCAAAAGTAGAAGTAAAAGTATACATCATTTCAGATTCCTTATATTAAGCAAAGCAGACAGCATCATTTTCTTATTTTTAAAATGTACGGATAGTCAGGGGCACACCCCAACACTCGGACATTATTTACAAAAGATGCATTTGTGTTTGGTGAGTCCGCCAAACCATAGGCCGTAGGGATGACCACGCGTTCTCTTAATATATGTGTCAATTTCACAATTTCCCTGTCCTGCTAAGCATTCAAAATGTAACGAGTTCTTTGGGTTGTCGGGGAAAATGTCAAGTACCATATTTTCTTCAGGAATGTAGTGAAGTAAAAGTTGTGAAAAATATAAGCAGTAAAGTACAGATACCCCAAAGAACTAAACTCTAAATGATTTTACTGAAGTACTTTGCAGAGTTCACAGGCTTTTAGATCATTGATGTTTAAGATTACAAAACAACAACAAAAAAATTACCTTTTTCCCCAATAAATTATCAAACAGCCCTGTTTGTAAGCTTTTAAAATATATAAAATCTCAGCTGTTTATCTTTTCCAGTGATGAAGATATGGATTCCTCATGGTATGGTGAGGCATGCAAAATTGGTCAACATTGAGCAGCTTTATCACATTAATGTTTTGGCATTCAGGCCCGAAAAGCCCCTTTCTGGGCACTTCTACAATGTCAATAGGTATGGAAGGTTTCGTTCAAATCAAAAGGGGTGCTGTCAAAAAGTGATTGAATTCAAATGGATTTACCCATTTGCTCTTCCTCACAGAACAAACAATGGTGACTGAACACAGCTCTAATGGACAGAGTTAAAAGGTCAAATCTAATTGGCTGAGAAAATCCTTGATGCTCATCTTGCAATCTGTACCTCATCCCAGGCATGCGCCCCAAATGGCACCCTATACCCTACATAGTGCACTACTTTCGACCAGGGGCCATAATCAAAAGTAGTGCACTATATAGAGTATAGGGCACCATTTGGGGCGCATACCTCAGTCTCTAGAGCAATCAAAGTACAGAGACAGGGCCATAGTTTATCATTTATATGGACAGCCATTAGTAGAGATATCCTTGAACCATACCTTCAGCTTCCAGTAAAGACAACTAATTCAATCAATGGGGGGGATTTCAATAAGAAGCAATGAGGGGAATACTGACATTAAACTCAGGCGGAATCTAATAAAAAAAAGCCCAGACAGACAAATGGGCATCAAGTGGCTTTGGAAAACAAAATGTGTGCAAATGTGACCACTACTTTGTGGCCATACCATGCATGGAATCTGTTCATTTTGATCAATATTCAGTAGAAACAGATGTAGCACATTCATTCAGTGAAACACTGGAAATGGATTGAGTCAATAAAATTAAGCAAGGATCTTAAAGTGCACCAAAAGCTAAAACATCTTAGCAACAATCTCTGTCCCATCAGAAATGTGCTAAGTGGCGGCAGGTAGCCTAGTGGTTAGAGCGTTGGGCCAGTAACCGAAAGGTTGCTGGGTCAAATCCCTGAGCTGACAAGGTAAAAATATGTCATTCTGCCCAGTTAACCCATTGTTCACCTGTAGGCTGACATTGTAAATAAGAATTTGTTCTTAACTGGGAGCACAAGCTTCTTAACTGACTTAAAGGTTTTTTAAAAAGTGTTTCACACATAGTTGACTGCACAGAGGCCTGTGTCGCTCCTTTTTCTTTGTGTCTTTTACCCTTTGGCAGGAGAGTTGACCCTTTCTTCAATACATTATCCTTCCCTGCAGTCCAGACAGAGAAAATTAAGTTTCCATGTGAACTGGCCACAAAACCCCCCAGCAAAACAAAAACTCAGCTGGATAAAAGGCTTGTATGGGAGAGGCTGGTTGCTCTGTGGCTGCATTTCCTCCTCTCCCAGTTTTATGCTTCATTCCCAGCTCAGATGCCACACTCTACGGCAAAATGTGAAGACTGGGACAGAAAGGAAGGCATTGGGATTTTTTTTGCTTGGCTAAGCACAATCTTATAGCAGCCCAGGATATGAGTTGATAATGTCTCCCTACTCTCGATTCAATTTAATTGTGTATCCCAACTGCTTTTTCCATTCCTTGGCTTTTTGTTACCCCTGGTGTTCTTTTGCATTTGTTAGGCAATTACAACCAAATGAGGCCACAATAGACCTGTCTGAGGGCTTACTCTTTCAAGTCGAGCAGCTTTCCCTGTATGCTCATCTTACAATGACAGTGATACACCCCAGCCAAACGTGAATACAAAATAAAAATCCACATCAAACATTATTACACATTTGTCTCTCGTCCAGGAACGGGCAGGAAACCTTTTGGCTCCATGTAGATATAATAAAAGGTGGCCGGCGGTTGAGGTTGAAAGGAGCTCAATAATCATCTCTAAACTGGTCACAATGAGTCACATTGCAGCAGCGGCAGTCACCTTGTGATAACTGTACAATTACATACCTGCTGGTGTGAGAACAAACAGTTTACCATAGAGGCATGACTACTTCAATAGGAACTTTTACAGTTATTTTCTCGAGCCTGTGTTTTGTATTTGATCAGGGAACAGTGCATGTGTGCCACTACGGCAAGCTGTCAGCTCCAATAAAACACATAAAGGCGGCATGTTTAGTGACTGACACACGACACATCAGCAGGTATGTGCATGGGGCCCGGCCACAGCAGCCAGAGAGGAGTGGAGAAGAGGTGATATCTAAACCTTACCCCTGGCTAGGAGGTAGAGCCAGTCTACCAATGTGGTGGAAGCTACAAATCAGTGACAGACAGTGGAATGAATAACCCCCTTGCTACCTGTAGCTCCATGTTCTACCACGCTTACACAAGTCAGGCCAGTAAAGCCTATAACAGCTTTTACCCCCAAGACAGTAGACTGCTAAACAATTAATAAAATGGCTACCTGGGCTATTTGCATTGACCCCTTTTTTTACGCTGCTGCTACTCACTGTTTATTATCTATGCGTAGTCACTTTATCCCTACCTACATACACATTACCTCGACTAACCTATAACCCCTGTACATAGCCTCAAATGTTGGTATTTTTAGTGTGTTACTTTTTTTAGCAAATATTTTTGTACTTACTTTTTTTTAATGCAGCATTGTTGGTTAAGGGCTTGTAAAGTAAGCATTTCCGGTAAGGTCTACCTGTTGTATTCAGCGCACGTGACAAATAAAATGTGATTTGATTTGAAGACACGTGGGATCTGTGCTGAGCAGTGTGTATTACTGATAAAGTCAATCAGAGGGTATCGCCAGGCAGGCGGTGTGCATCAACAGCAAAGGCAAGGCCGCTTCTTATTGATTTTTAGTATGTGAGAATGTACAGAGCCCAAGGTAAATCGTTGCTATGAAACCACTACAGATAACATGTGTTAATTGAGAGGGGTGGAATGTGGATGGTGCTGCGGCTGGTTATCATTTAGATCCACTGTAACACATTGGAAACAAGAAGCAGTGCTGGGGGCCCTGGGGGAGAATATATGTGGCATGTAAGAGGATAGCTATAGTCAACATGGTCCCTCTTCTACATGGTCTGTACTCCGTGTCAGACACTACAGCTCACATAACACATTCCTACAACTTCATAACAACATTGTGTAGGCCTAGCTACTATAGAGTCTGTGTGTGTGTTCACCTTTCTCTATCAGAATGAACATTTGTGCTCTCCCCTGATTAAAGCATTTATATACTTAAGCCCCACCTCCCCCCCTCCCCAGACCAAATTAATTTCCTCCTTTGACAGAGACAGAAAAGGCTTTTAATGACTGTGTCCTTCAAACCTGAGACTGCTAATAACTGTAAAGAGCAGATTTGTTTTACTGATTTTCTTTGAAACTTGCATGCATGGAATTAATTGTCTTGATTAAATATTGTCTGCCTGGGCGTTGAGAGACGGCTCAGAATTAGTGGTCCCTTGTTAAACTTGTATAGGTTCTGAGTAAGATTTGGCCCAGAATACAAAGATGACAGTTAACACGCTGGGAAGACAAAGGGCTTCAGATATATGGGGCTAACTATGAGTAGTGACATCACTGAGGAGCAACAAATTAATATCTGCCTCAAAACCGACAAGAACTAGAAACATTAGGGCACTATAGAATAGGTGTCTGCATCTAAAACAAATAATGGATACTATATAGCTAAGTAATACATCCAATATGACAGGCACCGATTTACAAACTTGACTGTAAGAGAACCATGTCCATCAAACAACGCAGGCACTATGGGCTCATCATTAGTAAAATGGGTAGAGTTTCCATTTTGTAGAAGGGAAGTAGAAGTGCCAAAATGTAACAGAAACTGCAGAAACTTTGCTTCGCCTCGTTCCCTCCCCCTTTTCGTGATGTCCATTTGTGATCTTGTCTCATCACTGCAACTCCCCAACGAGCTCGGGAGGTGAAGGTCGAGTTGTGCGTCCTCCAAAACATGACCCTTCCAAACGGTGCTTCTTAACACCTGCCCGCTTAAACCGGAAGCTGCGCCAACGTGTCGGCGGAAACACTGTTCAACTGACGACTGAAGTCAGCCTGCAGCGCCCGTCCCACCACAAGGAGTCACTAGAGCACGATGAGCCAAGTAAAGCCCCCAAGGACAAACCCTCCCCTAACCTGGACGAAGCTGGGCCAATTGTGCGCCGCCCTAAGGGACTCCCGGTCACGGCCAGTTGTGTCACAGCCTGGGATCAAACCCAGGTCCGTAGTGATGCCTCAAGCACCGCGATGCAGTGCGCCACCCGGGATGCCCAGCGTCTCTAGTTTTTATTTTCGCACACCCAAAGGACTCTACACACTCACACACACTGACACTCCAACACACACATAACATGCACACACATTTATACTGATTCTACACACATGCACTCACATACAATTTTCATTTACGCTGCTTCTCTGTTTTTCCATGCATCCCGATGCCTAGCCACCTCACCCATATACATACAGTATCTACCACTCGGTATCCCTGCACATTGTAAATATGGTATTGGAACTGAACCTGTATATAGCTTTACTTTCTTGTGTACTTATTTTTATTTCGTGTGTGTTTATTGTTCTACCTTGTGTTATTTTTAGTACTACACTGATATTGATTACTGTATTGTGGGGTTTAGAGTTTGCAACAAAGGCATTTCACGGTACTTGTGCGTGTGACATTAAAACTTGAAGTCAGTGAAGCTTCAAAGGGGACCTATTAGGGCTTTATGCAACAACATGGTGAGGTAGAGAGAGGACCGTGCTTATAGCATTCACCACCCCACCACACACCCTCCCTCCTCCCCCTTCTGTGAACAAGTGCTTTTTCTACAGCTGGGTAACAAAGCATGACCCAATAATCCTGAAGCCTGACTCAAAGCTGGAACCTCCCCTCTGAGGACTTTATCAGACTGCCTGGCGTGGGGGGCGATGAGGAGGCTGCTTAGGCATGTGCGGGGGATGGGGGGGGGGATTACACACACACACACACACACAACTATCTGTGATTATTCTAATTATGACTAAAGCCCTGACTGAGTAGATTATGAGCACAGGCCAATATATGCAATATGATGAGTTTACATGCAATAAGGGACTTTACCGTGAACCATACAAAGGCATGTATCTGGGCCAAACTGTTACTCTTGTCATCAGCTAAACACACCTATACTAACTCATTTCTCAAATACAAACACTGATCATTTATTTTGTGAGCCTTTGCATGCAAACTATCCTGACTGCAGAGGAGTTTGCGCCCATTAACACAAATAAAAACATGAAATGCACTGAGTAAGGACTTTGGGGCTTACTGTTGCAGCATGGGAATAACAATTCTGGGGAGAAAGAGTGGTGGGCCAGCCAGACATGAGGCATCGCAGAGAGCTTGCAACAGGTCTGCTCCTGTCCTTGACAGTTGGCTAAACGTCTCAAGGCAGGTAACAAGGTTTTGGATTACTATGAGTTGCATGTTCTGTCTGAGCCATCAAACAAGCAAGGAAGAAGTCAGAAGAAATCCCAGTCGTCAAAGCTAGACTAACTGAGGATACTAAAAGGCAAAACAAAAATGGTCTGTGTTCCACGGAAGACATGTTTCTCCAAAGCTTCATATAAGCGGTTAGTATATAAACAGCCAACATGCCCCGCAAGTCGAGGCCTGGAGAACCAGGAACACTCTATGAAAAATCTATGTAAGTTTTGGTTTATACAGGGAACTGGTTAGGTCTGGCAGTCACATAGAGCAAGTAGAAAACTATCCTAAATATTTTGTAGACATAAGCAACCCTCATCTGTAGCTGGTTATTACCATAGAAATGCATGCACTTCGTAGAAAGATTTGGTGCTGTAAACACTGTTAAAGTTAAGGTACCCCAAATATGTTGGGCATAGATTAGAAACAAATAGATAATGTTAGAGAGACAAAAAGCACACAAAAACAAAAAAAATCTGTCATAATCTGTCATAGAAATCACATTTACCTGCATTCCATTTGGTTAATAAAAAGGTAAACACAGGCCTGTATTGACCTTGAGGGGAAAATAATGATTTACTGCTAACTCTGTTAAGTGTCTCACATTATAGCTTATTATAAAATGCCAAATCAGACTCCACCGTGCTGATATTGGTTGTGTTTTCACACTCTGCCACACATTTCCTTAGAGAAATCCCTCGAGTTCACAAATTGTCAGTCTCTTGTTGGACACACATTGTCTGCATAATTTAAGTGATTATTTATTTCTATAGGCTATCATTTTTCTTTATACCTGGATGAACATTAGGCTTTATTAGAATTATTAGAATGGAATATTAATATGTTGTGTTTTTATTATTGTCAAGTAATACTGTACATAAACAATATGAAATCAAAGCATTTCCACATAGTTTATAGCAGATCATCTATTGGCCAATAAAAACGTGGTTTATTATTTTTCCAGTCCTCAGGATGTGTAAACCCACATGTTTATTGGGCTTAGTCCCTAAAACACATTTCAATCAAATCCTCCATTGGTTTAGATTATAATGATCAATTCTTCATAATTTACATGTTATAATGGCAGACACATGAATTAAACAATATTTCGTTGGAGAGAGGAGCCTCTGGAGTGTACCTTTGTCTAAAATAACCAGTGGTTGCCATTCTGCAGTGATCGCCTTGGAAATGCGAGACGGATATCGATCATCTCAACTGGAAAGCTATTGTGTAGTAGTGGGGACTACAAATTTCCCGCTTCCCAGCACAAATATTATTTTGTGAAATTACAAATGGTACAATTTTAATGAATACTTCCAAACTTGGGTCCAATGCGTGGTTTACACTGCGTAAATATTTCCCGTAGACCTACTATTGGCTATGAGTCCTTTGTCCTGTCCAACGAGCAAATAAACAAAAGATATAGGATTTGAATCGAGTCGGCTTACGTTGGTTTAATTATAATAAGATATCCAATACGCGTATTTGTCTTTCACATAAACTACACTCTATCACAAATAAAGACATATAATCGAGTTGTAACATATGGAGTGTAAAACTGCCGCTAACAGAGATACGTTATGAACCCCCCACCAGCGCAAGGAAAGGGTAGGTAGCCTTCCATAGCCCTTGACGAGGGAGGAAAAAAAGTGCTGAAATGTTGCCAGCACATAGCTGGGTCGGCTCAATCGACTCAACAACGTAATGTGAAGCGAGTCAATGCTATATCGAGGCTATGGATATGTTACTCCGTTTTAAATCGTGTGCGTAAAACCACAAAAATAGTTACAACTTAACGAACGGCTATAATATCAACTGACAGCCCTTTAATTTCTTAACAGCTGAGCTGATACAGATCAACGTATCCGGCTTCCTAATGAAACAGAGTAGCCTAGCCAGCCATCTGAATTTAATGTAGGCTAGATCACTCCGTTCACTTAATTCGATCCGAACCAAATTAATGTCGGCTTATGCTAAAACTGCTTCAACATAGACCAGTTTTTCCATACTTTTGTTTTCATGGAAAAACTTATACCATTACTAAATGCCAGCCTACCCTTCCTTGATCGAGTTAGGGCTTAGGGGCACAGACTAATTTGAAAAGCCGTGTAAGAGGAGAAGAGGGACAGGGGCAAAGTGCTGTGATTGTTCCACTTACCGACTTGTAAGACATTTTCCACACAACCAGTCTCTAAAAGCCGAATGCCCCGACGGAAAGGCAGTCCATCTCCGGTGCCCGTTGCCCCCGTCGTACTGGTAACCCCTCCAGGGACAGCCCCGGATCCAGCGGGAGCCCCTGTTCCTACCGCCGGACCCTCTTCGCCGGCGACGCGGCACTGAAACGACGAATACATACATATTTCCCTTTCGTTCCTCGGAAAAGACCAGTACACTATACGGCGCTGTACTGGCTCTGGGATCCGCTCGAAGCGCTCCTCCACCCTCTCAAAGGCCCATTTCTCCGCTACAGCCTTTGCCGCACAGTCCAATAGAGATTCCGGGCAGCGAAACCGAGAGTTCGGAAAACCTGGACCAGGCCCTGGACCAGGCCCTCGGGGAGCCGGGCGCAAGCACAGTCGCTTGCTGGCCGGGGGTAAAGATAGATGAAGCGGCGGCTGAGGCGGTAGCTCTCCACGTCCCTCCGCCATGACGACCAGATAAACACTGAGGACCTGCGACCTGCTTCAGAATCGCACAATCGGGAGGAGGTCGTCACAAGTTACCACAGCCACAAAGTTATAAACCCCGCCCATTTATACAATTTATCTTCTTAAATGTGATTTTAACCCTAACCCTAACATTAACCACACTGCTAACCATATGCCGAACCCTAACCTTTAATTAAGGCCAAAAAAAGTCATGTTTGTTTTTCAGATTTTTCACGATAGCCAATTTTTACTTTGTGGCTGAGCTATCTAGTGGAAACTGGAGAAGGGGTCTGGGTGTTGAGGGGTTTAACGTCACCATCAATAACAAACACTCCCCAATCACATGGCAATACCGCACTGACAACGCACCACTGCTACTCCCCTCTTTATATATGTGTGTGTGTGTGTGTGTGTGTGTGTGTGTGTGTGTGTGTGTGTGTGTGTGTGTGTGTGTGTGTGTGTGTGTGTGTGTGTGTGTGTGTGTGTGTGTGTGTGTGTGTGTGTGTGTGTGTGTGTGCGTGTGTGTGTGCGTGTGTGTGGTTGTTGTCCTACATTATGTGGACCCTAATGTTCTAACAATTCACCCAAATGTCCTGAAAAGGTAGGAAAACAGTAACTTTTTTGAATGGCAGGACTTGTTTCAGGTCTTGAATTGGTTCAAATGCTATGTTAAGCTTAAGGGTTCGGTTTAGGGTTTTGGGGTTAAGGTTAGGGTTTTTGGGGTGAAGCTTAGGTTAAAAGTTAGGGGTAGGTTTAGAGGTTAGGGAAAATATGATTTGTAATGCTCAAGTGTGTGTATTTATCTACTCTGCAACTCTTAAATAATAATAATAATATATCCCATTTAGCAGACGCTTTTGTCCAAAGCGACTTACAAGTCGGCTGGGGCCACTACTTTTACATATGGGTGGTCCCAGCGGGAATCGAACCCACGACGCTTGGCGTTGCAAGCGCCATGCTCTACCGACTGAGCCACACACATCTTTACTCACCTCAACTTTAACCTTGACCTATAAAGTGGAAAAGATGACGATATTTTTTCAAATTTGTCTTAAATAAATCATTTCAAAAAAATCTGAAATAAACATGACATGGAAATAAAATGAACACATCCAAGTAGTAAAAACCCTTCCCTCCATTAAATCCATACCTTTACTGACTGAGATTAATTACCAAGACACTAACTGGAAAATTCAATCCACACCATTTACTTCAATGTTTCCAATCCAGCAAATATATATCCTCATAATTCTCATTCATTATCAGATCTTGGGAATTGGGAGTCCTTATTCACAAACACTCACAGACATGTCATGACAGAGGAGAGGATAACACAATGTTAAGTGATTTAATTAAAAAATATCAACATACACCAAGATATGTCAAATACCAATTTTGTATCAAATTGACACATTATAAGTCATACAGTACGTGTTGTGAGAAATGTAAAAAAATAACATATGTAGTCTAATAACTTTTTAGCAGACTATCATCATTTTAGCACTTGGATCATTTTTAGCACTTCTGCACTATTTTCTTTGAAAATGGAAAAACCTGGGGTCGTTCTACTTCAAAAAGCACGAGAAAGAGGATTTCGACACACTGAAATCGTTTATGTATTTAGGAACAGATACGATTAGCATTCCTAAAACATTATTTTGTTGAAATATAATTTGATCTCTGAGAAATTAAGCTAACCGATAGTACCCAAAGTGGCCATTTATATTTATAGAATTCAGATAATATTAAATATATATTCTACCCAACATCCAATTTGGACCAAACTTATTCCTACCAACGAGTAAAACATGAGGAATCCCTTCCAAAATAGTAAAAAAAAAACACCTGGACCCCACACCCAATGCCAATCCCACCCCAACAACCATTATACAGTATTAGCTATGTTTGACACGTAGTATGAAGCTCTGACTTGGAGTATTGCTTCTTCATACTATGTAATGTATTGCCTGTGATGCTGGTATTTTCCCCCCCCACTGTTCTGAGAAATTAGTCATTGAAGTCGCTTGCATTATTTACTATAAAGTAGTGTTAAAGTACCAGGTTTTGACCACTAGTTGCCACTGTTCCTGCTATACTGCCACGCTGTTTTATTTATTTTGCTGGTCTCTTCTGTTTATTAAATAGATTAAACATTTCCTTTGCAACTTTGGATAGAATGTATTGTATTTATATAGAATTTTTTTTTCTATTTGTATTGTGAATAGTGACATTAAACCCTTTACCATTGAAGACCATTAGAGACCATAACATTGAAACCATTAGAACTGCTGTGGCCTAATGGTTTGCTTGTTCAGCAGGAATGGTCTAACAGTAATCCAGACCTTTTTTAAGGGAATAAACCACACACAAAGGGGCAATTGCCTGGACACAGATTAAGTGTAAAAGAAGGACAAAATGATTTGCTTTCATGGAGGACTTGCTTGAATTGTGAGGATGATCACACAATTTATTTTCGTCATGAGCCAAATATATTGGTTTTCTACCCAAAGTTGCAAATAAAATGTTGTGATCTATTTAATAAGCATAAGAGACTGGCAACATTGATAAAATAGTGTGGCAGTATAGCAGGAACAGTGGCATCTAGTGGTCAAAACCTGGTACTTTCACACTACTTTATGGCAAATATTGCAAGAAACTTCAATTACTAATTTCTCGGAATAGGGAGAGAAAAAAAACAGTATTAGATCCACATGGAATACATTACATAGTATGGAAAAGCAATACTTCAAGCCACAGCTTCATACTACTTGTCAAAGAGCGTCTGCCAAATGACTTAAATGATAGTCAAACAAAGAACTTGTACTGTAAACGGGTATCAAAACTTGGGTCCAAATTGGATGTTGGGTACTATATTTATTGAATATTATCTGAACCCGATAAATTAAAATGCCCAATTTGGGTGTAATCAATTAGCTTAATTTATCAGAGATAAAATTCAAATTCAACAAAATAATGTAAGGAATGCCAATAATGCCTGTTTCTAACTACAGAAAGGCTTGCTGAAATGACATTGAACAAATCCCTGGTCAGAATAAACATGGTATATAATAAGAATGTCCTGAATAAGTAAGCACATTTTCTTCAGTAACAAAGCTTAAATCAGCCAGTGTCTCTGATCAATCATGCAGTCCTCATTTAGAGACAGTGACAAACGTTGTCGATGCTCGATTACACCCAGGCTGAGTGACTGAATGGTATTTGCTCCAATTAACATTGTTATGAATAATTAATACTAGGGGGATTCACAAACTTTACACACACATTAAGGCTGTGTGCGTTTGGGAGATTCACCTTTCTGGTTCATTTCTCTTTTAGCTTGGCATAATTATATACTTTTTTCTTTCTTTCTTTCATGCTAGTCAGGACTATCCCAGGATGGCTAGGAGAATAGGGAACAGGGAATCATGAATTTACAGTTCGGTTATTATCGATCAACCACCTATTTTGTCATTCTGTCTACGTGAAAAATAACGCACCTATTTTGGTTCATACATATTTGAAGTCACTCTAATACTATTTTCAACCATTTTCTTGTTCAGCCCGCCTTTCCGAAAATGTTTTTACGTAAAACTGTGAAAGTCGTAATGTTATTATTCATCAATGTCGGTGATGAAAAGCACAGTGTAGATGTCCTTGGGTCCTTTTCAGTTCCCTCTTTTTCCAGACCTTGAATAATGTAAAAACATAAAACTTATCACAGGGTTGCGAGAGATCAGTCAGGCCTCTCTGTGAAAAGGGAGGGACAATTATTTTATTTTGAAGAAGATATTCTCATTTAGGACTCTTTTAGCCAGCAACTCAATGTCTGTTGCCAGGTAAAAGCAACTCCTCTCCTCCCTGCATGCCACCCCCTGACTGGTTGTGATGAAATCTAATAAAGTTTCTGAAAGCTGACAATGTGAAAAAGAAGGACATTTAAATACAGGCTTTTTTAAACGTGCGCACGCACGCATACATGTACACACATAAAGGGCAGAAGCTGTAGTTGTGTATTGAGGCCCCGGCACCTTGTTCCCCCGCAGAGAGAGTGAGGGACACTCCTGGAGGCTGCTGTTGTCATCCCTCCTCGCTCTCTTCTCTCTCTCCTCTTTTCTCTTTGAGGAGGTCGTGTCTCTTTGAGGCTCCCAGCCAAGGAGCTGTTTTGTCAGTCAGTGGAGATGAGATTGCCTGGCCTCATTGTCCTTCAGAGCTCACAGGGATCTATAAAGCCTCTTTCTATCTTAAAGACGGCCAGTTCTGAAGTCCAGCTGAGAGCTGTGTGAAGGGTGTGAAAAGGGAATCAGAAAGCTTTTCCCATCATGGGTGGCCCCCAGCAGTCTGCCCAGCCTGCTGCCACTCTCACCAGCTCGTTGACTGACGCACTGGTGTTGCTCCTCACATGTTTCACAAGGGCAAACACCACAGATAGTGCATACGGGCCATTGGCCACCATTATATAGGGAAGATAATGTTTTAGCACAGGCTTACCTGGCTGGATTGTGATAGTTCATGAGGAAGATCAGACATTTTGTGGCATTTGGGGAAAACGGTGACAGCTCTTTCCACTGCAATGATAATTGAGGTGACAGTGATGCGGGATGTTGTTTTGGGTAAACACAGTGTTTGTTTGTTTGTCGGTGTGCTCTGAGACAGAGCAAACAGCAGGTATGAGAGTAAGTAATGACAGGACTCCCAGCATGCCTGCTACAGTCCAGTCGAGTGCAGAGAGGGTGAATATGACAGGATGACAGTCCACAACAGAGGACACCAGCCATGTCTGTGTGTGTGTGTGTGTGTGTCTCCCAATTCCTTTCATCTTGTTTTTTTCAACGGGATACTTTCACTGTTGTATGACAATGGAGAATAAATGCAACAAATGTGTGTTAATCTAAAAAGTGACTTGGAACCCCCCCTGCTTCTATTGTCCTCCACTAACATCCCTGCTATCTTTGTCAACTTCTCTGTCCCCCGTCAAAGAATCCCCTTTTGGTGCATAATTACATCAAACAATGGACCAAACCCAATGGTGGATGCAACCTGTTACCAAGGCAACTATTATAGATTTAAGGGAGACAAGACAGGTAATTGTAAAAAGATTGATAGGGGACAAGGGACTGGGAAAAGCCTATCAAAGAATATCTCAGAGGGAATTACAATTACATAATGACAGGGCTTCTCTTCTACCAAGCCGATAGGCCCTCGTTCGTCTGCCACAAGATAAAGGCCACGACTGCTCTCTTTGTCATTCTCCTGCTATATTGACTTGCACAGATATAGGCTTAGGGTTGTTTGATGGCTCAATGGCAAACAAGGAATATTCTATCAGTAGTTGAGATATAAGTGATCTCTCAGGCAGGTGAATGTGTTTTAATGATCTGGGTAGTGTGTAATGCACTAACCAAACCATTGTGTTGTATTCTACAGATGAATCGACAAAACATGACATCTGTAGTGATGCAAGAGTCTGATTCAACCCCCTTTTTGTCATTCCATTCCTTTTTTCTGACCACCATTTCCTATTATTTAATACGTGCAAGAGAGGGAGAGTTTTCCTGCATTCATATACTGGTTTCATCTTCCTCTTGGCAGGTTCAGTTTAGACTTGGTCTCCACAACATAGACGGGGGTGTTGTTCACTCTCTTCTCTCTGACTCTCGGTCTAAGAATGCACTTTATGTGGCTCGGGCGGTGTCAGCGGAAGTTCCTGTCAGTCTACCTGTCTCAGTGTATAGCTGCAAGGGTGTAGCTTGGATCTAGGCTTGGAGAGATATATGGAAAGAAACATCAGAAAATTCCCCTGGGATGTTGAGGTGGAGGACGGTGTAGGCTGTACGTATCCCTTCCCGACAGCCCCTCGGCCTCAGGCCCTCAACCTGGTGACGTCAGCCGTTTGTGGGCAGGTTGTGGCATTGCACACCGGCGGTTGGCGTATAGTGAACAATGGCTGTGTTGATAGAGGAGCCAGCACTACCTGTAGGGCCTGATTTTGATCACAAAGGCCTCCAACCCCCTCCACAGGCCCGGAGCTGTCAGCAGGCCCAGACACCCATTAATACAACCATGTGACTCAGAGTTAAGTGGACACTGAGCAGCACAACACAACACTACTCACCCGGTGTGAATAGGGAATTACCCACGCAACCTTTTGTTTCACAATGCCTCGACGAGAAGGGAAGGTAGCTGTGGAATGGGCTAGTGTTGCCATAAAATACCTTTTTTTGTCACTGGGAAGGAACATCACTTGTTAGCTGTCTACTGTTCAAATAATCCATGTTTATTTGAACTGTGTCTTGAGTGTATCTGGGTGTGCCCTGGCCCCAAACTAAGCATTTGTTGGGCTGACAGTGTGATGATTAAGGCTAAGGTGTCAATTTAATTAGGTGTTTGTGTATTGGCCAGACACCGCTCCATAAAGGCACAAGACATGGGGGTGATTTTTTATAACAGATAGCTCCTCTCAAGGGCGCCTCTCATCTTGGAGGACTTCCTCCCTTTGCCCCCCACCTCCAACTAGCCACACTCCCCAAATCCTGGTTGGCTGATGAGAAGGTTATTAGTGGATGTAAGCTACCCCTTCCTCCATGGCAGTGTGCCTCTCAGCAAAGGTGGTAGAAACTCTTCATAAGTCTCCGCCCCCCTGGTCTGCACCCTTACTACTGCAAGCAATGGCTGTGTGCCCACTACTGGAATGTCCATGTCTACTTTACTCCAAATACTCTTCTCTGTTCACTTTTTACTCTGTATTGCACTCCTCCTCTCTTCTCTCCCCATCCGTCTGTCTCTTGTTTCTCCCTCTCGTTGCCTCTCCTTTCTCTCCCTCATCTCTTTTCTTTCTCTATTGTTGGTGCCCAAATGGTATTTCTTCCAGCTAGGAGGAGGAGAATGACTGTTGGTCTCTGGAGAGGCCTAAACACAAACACAGGGAGTGACCGTCCACTGATCTGGCTTGAGTGATGGGTTTTATCTAAAAGACAGTGGCTTTTATTGGCTCTGTTAATGCAGCATTTACTGTGGCAGGACTGATGTGTCCTCTGGGGCAGTCAGTGGTGCAGCTGCAGTTTAGGCCTCCAACGCTGGCTTGTGAGTGACCGCCCAGCCCCGGACCAAAACCAGGATTCCTGTCAGATGACCAAGAGGCTCTATGGTTACTGCAGCAGAATCCTCAGTGGTAATTTAAGAAGGATGAGGAAATTTGTCCAAATGGAGTCCATTTACTTGAATTCTCTCTCCAGTAATATCTCTCCCTGCAATCCATCTGTTATTAGATGCTTTCAATGTGTCTCTCTGTTCTCCCTCTCTCTCTGATCTGAACTGAAGAAGCAGGAAATGACCAGTCCCCCCTCTGTTCTTGTCTACAATGCAGCACTCCACATCGTCTCGGCTGAATTGGATGAAAATGGCATGTGTTGAAATGGCTGTTGTCTGTCTCAGGCCTATGGTGTCTGATTGGTGGGATGTCTCTAATGGTGTTAGGGGGTGATTTCACGCCCAGCGGGCCTCCGGGCCCCATCAGCCTCCATGCTGGCCAAGTGGCCTGTGTGAATACTGGGGCTGGGGGCGAGGAGCCCCCCTTTATGGTGATAGGCAAGATGTGTGTATTTGATCAAGGGAGAGCCCAGGTCCTTATTTGCATGTCAACGGAAATAAATACCTCTTTTAAAGTAGACAAATAGAAGAGATTAGCAATGTAGATAAGCCATCATCGAGCAGAACATCCCACCCTATTTGCCCTAGCAAAGACAGAGAAATAATTGAATGTGTGGCATTTCTGTTGGAAAAGGTTTATTTTACGTGATTGCAACCAGTATGCTTTTATTGCACATTTTAGTATAAAGCTCAGTGTTGTTTCAGCCTTGCTCATTTTAGTGTAAAGCTCAGTGTTGTTTCAGTCAATGGAACAAATTGTATGGAAATTTGAGTTCTGAATTGACCCTGCCTTCACCCCCCCCCCCAAAAAAAAAAAAACCTGAAAACATTCGGACACGTGTGAACCAGAGATGGACAACTGTTCCCTCTAATTGTAACCACGGAAGGCCAACCGCGGTACTGCAGGCATTGTTAGCAGAAACAGGATCCCCATCTTCATGGTCAATCTCTGTGTGAATAAAAATACTTTTTGAAGATAATCATAGTAGCAAAAATGTCTTCCAATAGACCATGTGTATGTCCTTGAATCAATTATTTTAAAATCACACACAGAAGAAGTTATGAGGATAATTGAGTTGCTAATGGCAGCCTGCAGTAAGCCGGTTGGCCTTCAACTTGAGTTACTCAATGAGAGGGGGCAGCACTGCGCTAGCCTGCAACGTCACTTCCTGAAGGAGCTTAAACTGACTTCATTTGGCTTGAATGCGCTATTGAGTCTTCACATCGGAATGAAAGGTTTCACATGACCATTCATAGATAAAGTTATTGGTGTGAATCAGTGGAGGCTGCTGAGGGGAGGACGGCTCATGATATTGTCTG
>NC_088228.1:22642837-22802837 GCF_036934945.1 Oncorhynchus masou masou | reverse complement strand
TTGTAAAGAGAACAGTCATTTGCTTGTGAACGTATCTAGGTTTGTTGGTGTTTATAAGGCTCTTTAGGACTGCTCAGTGTTCCAGTTGATCTACAAAGGCTATAATTATCTTCATGCTCGTATTCTTAGCCCTGTTTTCCCACAACGATCCAATACCTAGAATATGTCTAGTTCATTGTCATACAGTGAAGGAGTTGGACTATGCTTCCTTTCCATTCAAAAGACTCTGAGATTGAAATGTAACGAGGCATTTGTAAAACAAAAGCACAACAAACAAGAAAACACTTCGTCAACACTGTGAAATTGCATTTAATTTCTTCACCTCTGTCTCCACCAGCAGACAGCAGATCCAGGCTGACAGGCAAATGCAAGCTGACAGGCAGGGAAGGGTATTCCAGAGAGCTGCTCTGCATGTGGGGTAACTGCCACAGCCAGACAGGGCATGAGGGGCGATGGGGTTGCAGCACACTGGCATGGCCCCTCCTGCTCCCGCCTCCCGCTTCTGCCTGCACCAGGGAGGAGGGGCCTGGGGTCTGAGGGCCTCGGGGCCTCGGGGCTGGGCGAGGTAGTGACAGCTAAAGGGGGGAGAAATCGTAGCCTCCGTCAGGTCTCTCCAGCGAACCATTCACCCGCTGAACTACACCCGGGGCGCTAAACATCATGCACTTGGAAGTGCAGTAAATTAATGATCATAAATCATACAGAATTCATGACAGACTCAATAGTCCATATTGCCCATACCCACTCTCCTCTCCCCCTCCCCCTGCTCTGTTAATGGAGGGTAGCATGGTCCTGGAGGGGGCTGGAGGGGCTAGAGTTGCCTGGTGCTGTCAATGGCCAGTGGTGATAGGGGGTTACTAACTGAACACAGTGTTCTGGACCACTGCACCCAATGAAGGTACCCCCCCCCCTCAGCTGTTTCACATGAGACCATTGTTTGGTGAATATACCACCAGATGGTTTGCACCAGATCGGCAGAAGTATCCATTTGACACTAAGGCAACCTATGAGGGAGGTAGCATACGTTCAGCTAGTAGAATTCAACCGGAAAGTAGTAACACATTTATTGAAACAGGATAGTAGTGCTGTGTATTCCTAGTAGTGTTGTTGATTTTAGTATTGGGGATCATTTCTGAGCTCCTCTCATTCAGCCGTGCATCCACCCAGGTCTGGGGTGTAATATTAAATGGTTAGAAGGATAAAGAGAGAGGTATATCGGGAGAGAGGCAATCCACTGTAGCAAAGGGTCAGGGCCTCTCATAATCTGCTGCACTCTCACTAATGACTGATAACACTAGTCGGCCAAGGTGTGTCAGCCCTCATCGCTCTTTTTAATTAGAGATTGCGTACACTCGTTTTCCCCCCCCGGGGTCTGCCTGCCTTCTCTCTCCACTCTGCTACACACACCCTGAGTCAGCCAATCACTCAGCAGCATCACTCAGCCTGCTATTTAGCTGAATGAGGACCCTCCCCCATCTCCGCTCATTTGGCATGGAGAACACACACACGCACTCACACACAAAGTTCATATGTAACTTATACAAGCTGAGCTATTAGGTCTATGTTCACAGTCACACCACTTGGCAGCAGGGCCTTTGTTTGGCTCGTCCATAGCCCAGGTTAGAGCGTATGGGCTAGGAAACATGATAGCTTTAGCCGGTAGATAAAGACATACACATTAACTTAGTGGTCAGGTTTCAGCTCCTACTCGTTTACTTCACAGGCCCATCAGTTCCTGAACTCTATAACCTCTGACCTACAAACCAGGTGACCTGTCACTGTGTATCCAAATCACTGATTAGGCCGACATTGCAGGTGTGTCGGCTACAGCAACACAGTCCGAGCCCTCACTACTGCTTACATTCACTGACACACACACTCCCACGCATGCATGCATGCACGCGCACAGACACCAAGAACCTGGTTGTAGGCAGGGGTCGAGAGCGGCCTGACCCCACTTAATGAAGTGGGCAGAGGAGAATGAGCAGAGCAGGGGGATATGGATAATTCATGGCTGATATGGAAGTCTTTCCTTTAAGCTAGTCCCCAGTGGCACAACATAGGGAATCAGAATAGATGGGAGATGGGAGTGCATCATAGGGCATAAAACCAAGCCAACCAGTGGCAGGGGGAGGCGCCAGGTCTTAAAGTGAGCCTGTAAACTCTAGTGTTTGTAGTGGTGTGTAACCAGTCATAAACAAAACCAGCTAGCCTGACATTGAAACATGGCATAATTTTCTGTGGGTAGTATACTGAGGGGGAAAAAACAAATTCCTACCAACATCACTCTGATTGAGGCAAAGAGACAGAGGCAGGGAAGGCACAGTTATGCAGCTCTCTGGGTAGATCATATTGATGCAAACCACAATCCCACCACCATGTCTCATATCAGGCTGAGTGAGACGGAGAGACAGAGACCAGAGAGACCAGGCATTGGTTCAGCTGTCTCGTGGCACAGTCTTCTCTGTTGAGACTCCTCCGGTAGCAAACATAAACCAAGTGCCTGACTGAAAAATGGAGCTGGGCTTCAACAATAAACAGCCACCTTAGCTGGGAGATAGGGGAGAGAAGTCCACATCCATCAGCTGTGATGATGCATTCTGGTCCCAGTCAGAGGACTTTCAATCTGACGATGAACATGATCACTTCTGCCCTGCTGGAATAACAACTTTACCGAGACACTTGGGATTCGTCTTGAGAAGGGAGAAACCAGTGTGTGTAGCCATGATAGTGTTGTCTATGGATTTATGTAGCTTTGACATTATTTGTGCAAGGCTTTTTTGCTAGCTGTAAAGTCGGGGGTAGAAGAGTTGGAAAGGTCTAATTATTTGGAATTAGCAATGACTCCTTCAACCTTTGCACTTCTATTCTATTGCAGAACAATGACATGTGAAGCTTGTCCAGCATGTGAAACTCACTTTAGAAAGATTTAATTAAAAGTAGAACCTATTGCTGTGTAAATAGACTCAATCCATTTTGGGAAAATGTAATCTGTTGGATAATAAGAAAATACGAGCAACGAATTGCTGAAAATCACAAGGCCTGCTGCCTGCAATGAGAGCTGACATTGTCCACATACCTCATAACATTTTGTTGTGTAGACAACATAATTTCATGATACTCAAGATATTAAAGTCAAAATTGTTTTGTTTACAAAACAGAGGATGAAAATGATCATGGCCACAAAGTGTCCAATCATAGACAATATGAAAGCCTTCACTGTTCCATAGCTTATTTTAAAATGACCAAGAGCCATTTTCCACAGAGATTTCAGAAATGTGGATTTCTCCCTTAATGTCTTTCACAGTTTGTTTATTAGTGGGCCAGCCATGCGGAATGCTCGGTAATGACACCACTGTGAGTGGAGACTGAAGGGATGATTAGCTAACTGGAGTACTAGTGACACCACATTCTGCGTGGACCGCTGTGGTATAGACAACACACAGAGACCCACATAAAAAGATACTACAGTTTACTATATAATCATATAGTACTTACTATAGAATTATGTAGTAAACTGTAGTATTGCAGTAAATGTGTGGTATATTGTAGAATACTATACTACACACTGTAGCATCCCTCGATCATATAGTGCTTACTTTAGAATGTTGTAGTATACTGGAGAATACTACACTAATCACATTAGTATCCCCCTCGGTTGTGTAATTCTTACTATAGAATTGTGTAGCGTACTGGAGAATTCTTTACTACACACTGTAGTATCCCTCGATCGTGTAGTGCTTACTATAATATTTTGAAATATACTATATAATACTATACTACACACTGTATGTCACGTCCGTCATAAGGAGGAGACCAAGGCGCAGCGTGGTAAGCGTACATTCTTAATTTATTAAACGAATGAACACTGAAACAAACTAACAAAATAACAAACAACCTGAACGAAACGTGAAGCTATACACATGAGCGCTAACAGGCAACTACACAAGAACCCACAAAACCAAAAGGGAAAATGGCAACCTAAATATGATCCCCAATCAGAGACAATGATTGGGAACCAATTCAGGCCACCATAGACATACATATACCTAGACTTACCAAAACCCCTAGACATACAAAAAAACCTAGACAATACAAAACCAGCATACCCACCCTCGTCACACCCTGACCTAACCAAAATATAAAGAAAACAGAGATATCTAAGGTCAGAGCGTGTAGTATCTCTTGATCATGTAGTGCTTACTATAATATGTTGTAGTATACTATATAGTACTATACACTGTAGTATCTCTCGATTCCGTAGTGCTTACTTTAGCATTTTTAGATTGATTGGACTGCTAGCCAGCTTTACTGCTAGCTGCTAGCTTTGTTGACGCTGTTTTGATTTGAACGTGCTGCCTTTGGGGAGCTCATGTTGGGGATTTCCTCTGAGGTGCCCCCTCGATTGTGTAGTGCTTACTATAGAATATACAATATTCCACACTGTAGTATCTCTTGATTTATTTTATTTTATTTTATTTGAAAACCCAAATACAACCACAAATGTGGATACAATGCATTTAACAATGCGAGAATCGAGAATAACACAAAAGTAAAATAATTATGTCAATTGTGGCCTTAGTTGAAACATCAAACATGTTACAGGTTTACAGCTAACCCACATGAACAAATATTATAGTATACTATGATCTAAATACTGTACTATGACTAGTGTACTATAGTGTTAACTGTAGTGTTTTTGTGGACATGACTGTAGTATACTATCGTATTCACAGCAGTGTTTTTGTGGACATGAATAGTATACTATAGTATTTACTGTAGTGTTTTTTCAGATAATGTAGTATACTATAGTATTCACTGTAGTGTTGTTTGAGGACATGGCTAATATACTTTAGCATTCACTAGTCTGTTGGTACTTTACTGTAATTTTCACCATAGTGTTTTTGTGGACATGACTGTAGTATACTATCGTATTCACAGCAGTGTTTTTGCGGACATGAATAGTATACTATATTATTTACTGTAGTGTTTTTTTAGATAATGTAGTATACTATAGTATTCACTGTAGTGTTATTTGAGGACATGGCTAATATACTTTAGCATTCACTAGTCTGTTGGTACTTTACTGTAATTTTCACCATAGTGTTTTTGCGGACATGACTGTGGTATACTATCAGTGGTGGAAAAAGTACCCAATTGTCACACTTGAGTAAAAGTAAAGAATAGAAAATGACTCAAATAAAAGTCACCCAGGAAAATACTACTTGAGAAAAAGTCTAAAAGTATTTGGTTTGAAATATACTTAAGTATCAAAAGTAGAAGTGTAAATAATTTCAAAATCCTTATATTAAGCAAACCAGACAGCACTATTTTCTTGTTTTTTAAAATTTGGATAGCTAGGGGCACACTAACACTCAGATATGATTTCCATCGAAGCATTTGTGTTTAGTGATTCCGACAGATCAGGCAGTAGGGATGACCAGGGATGTTAGATTGTATACTGTCATGGTCAAAACATACAGATTCAATGGTTATAAAGATGGGGAGAGGTCTGTCTGTAATAAAGAGATGCTCTGCTTTTTTGACACCACACTCCAAAATGCAAGTTCTGCAGGCTCTAGTTTTGTCTAATCTTGATTATTGTCCAGTCCTGTGGTCCAGTGCTGCAAGGAAAGACCTAGTTAAGCTGCATCTGGCCCAGGACAGAGCGGCATGTCTTGCTCTTTATTGTAATCAGAGGGCTGATATCAACACTATGCCTGCCAGCTTCTCTTGACTAAGAGTTGAGGAGAGACTAGCTGCATCACTTTTTTATAAGAAACATTGTGTTGAAAATCCCAACTGGTTTGCATTGTCAACTTACACACAACTCTGACACACACACTTAACCCACCAGACATACCATACCACCAGGGGTCTTTTCACTGTCCCCAAATCCAGAACAAATTCAAGAAAGCGTACAGTATTATATATAGCCCTTATTGCATGGAATTCCATTCCATCTCATATTGCTCAAATGAACATGTCACATCCTGACCATAGAAAGCCTGTATTTTCTATGGTAGTGTAGGTCAGGGCGTGACTAGGGGTTTTAGTCTAGTTTATTATTTCTATGTGGGTTTCTAGGTTTAATTTTCTATGTTGGTCTTTGTGTATGATTCCCAATTAGAGGCAGCTGGTAATCGTTGTCTCTAATTGAGGATCACATCTAAGTTGCATTTTTCCACCTGTGAGTTATGGGATATTGTATTTGTTTAGTTGCCTGTTCGCACTGCATTGTCGTCACGTTTCGTTAATTCTTTATTGTTTTGTTTAATCTAAGTTTCACTGTCTAATAAATATGTGGAACTCTACGTACGCTGTGCCTTGGTCCAATCCTTCCAACCAGGATCGTAACAGAACAGCAAACCTGGTTTTAAAAAAACAGATGAAGGAACACCTCACGTCACAACGCCACTCCCCTATTTGACCTAGATAGTTTGTGTGTATGTATTGATATGTAGGCTGTGTGTGCCTTTAAGTGTTTTATTTAGTTCTGTATTATGTTTCATGTTGTTTGGACCCCAGAAAGAGTAGCTGATGCTTTTGCAACAGCTAATGTGGATCCTAATAAAATACCAAAAGTTCTCATGATAAGTGCGTGAATTGGACCATTTTCCTGTCCTGCTAAGCATTCAAAATGTAACGAGTACTTTTGGGTGTCGGGTTAACTGTATGGAGTAAAAAGTACATTATTTTCTTTAGGAATGTAGTGAAGTAAACGTACTTTACACCACTGTATACTATAGTATTCACTAGCGTTTTGCTGACATAACTGTAGTGTACTGTCGTATTTACACAGATGACTGTAGTATATTGCAGTATCACCTGCCGACGAGGGTTATCTAAAATGGCACAACTGGGTGGCGCAGCAGTCAAAAGCACTGCACCACAGTGTTTCACTACCGGCTGTGAGCGGGAGCCTCATAGGATGGCGCACAATTGACCCAGCGCCATCCAGCATAGGGGGGGTTTGAATGGTGGGGGCTTTCCTTGGCTCATCGTGCTCTAATGACTCCTTGTAAAAGGGCCGGGCGCCTGCAAGCTGACTCCGGTCGTCATCCGGCACATTGGTGCTGGTGACATCCGGGTTAAGCGAGCACTGTGATAAGTAGGCAGCCAGGCGGGTCATGTTTTGGAGGACGCATGACCTGACATTCGCCTTTGCCGAGCCCATTGAGGCGTTGCAGAGATGAGACAAGGGACCTAATTCACTTGTAGCCATACCACCCTGAACATGCCTGGTTAGTACTGGGATGGGAGACTGCATGGGAATACCTGGTTAGTCCTGGGATGGGAGACAGCCTGGGAATACCTGGTTAATACTGGGATGGGAGACAGCCTGGGAATACCTGGTTAATACTGGGATGGGAGACAGCCTGGGAATACCTGGTTAGTACTGGGATGGGAGACTGCCTGGGAATACCTGGTTAGTACTGGATGGGAGACAGCCTGGGAATACCTGGTTAGTACTGGGATGGGAGACTGCCTGGGAATACCTGGTTAATACTGGGAATGGGAGACTGCCTGGGAATACCTGGTTAGTACTGCGATGGGAGACAGCCTGGGAATACCTGGTTAGTACTGGGATGGGAGACTGCCTGGGAATACCTGGTTAGTACTGGATGGGAGACTGCCTGGGAATACCTGGTTAATACTGGGATGGAAGACTGCCTGGGAATACCTGGTTAGTACTGCGATGGGAGACAGCCTGGGAATACCTGGTTAGTACTGGGATGGGAGACTGCCTGGGTATACCTGGTTAGTACTGGGATGGGAGACTGCCTGGGAATACCTGGTTAGTACTGGGATGGGAGACTGCCTGGGAATACATGTTTAGTACTGGATGGGAACAGCCTGGGAAAACCTGGTTAGTACTGGGATGGAAGACTGCCTGGGAATACCTGGTTAGTACTGGATGGGAGACAGCCTGGGAATACCTGGTTAGTACTGGGATGGGAAACTGCCTGGGAATACCTGGTTAGTACTGGATGGGAGACAGCCTGGGAATACCTGGTTAGTACTGGGATGGGAAACTGCCTGGGAATACCTGGTTAGTACTGGATGGGAGACAGCCTGGGAAAACCAGGTGCTCTAATACCAGGTGCAGAAAAAAGGCACATCTACAAGACTATACCAATTACTGTTTATTGAGGGGAACACCTCAACCAGAACACAAGACAAGTTTGTGACAGGCCACCTAGTGTTGCATTGCTCAGAACTGTTGATACAACGGACCTGAGAACACCTTAGCAAAAAAATTTAATGTTTACTACAATTGTAACATTAAACGTCAGGTTCTAGGCCCATTAAAGGGAACCAGTACAGAGGCAGATAAAGAACATGCTTAGAGGATTAGGTTGGCTTGTTTGACACAAATAACACATTAACAAGAGTACACCAGAATTACTTCTTAGATCTGTTACTTCCACTAGATAGCGGGGTTGTATTTCAGAAAGCTTTCAGAGATTCAGTTGACCAAGTAATGTAAATGACTAACTTAAGAGTCATCTTATTGGATGGCGCTGCCAATAAACTGCCTGGACCTCAAACCAGCAAAGACTCTCCAAACAAACCAACTGAAAACAAAAAGAACAATGGCTTTACATAATGAACATCTTGAATATTGTCACATGACTAAACTCAATGGTCAAACTCACATACCATTCAGAACAATTAACCACACCCCAAACATTTCCTCAAGACAGCATGGTCACTAAATGGTTGCTCATAGAAATAAACCAACAACGCCGTACAGCCCACCCACCCACCCACCCACACCCACCCACCCACCCACCCACCCACCCACCCACCCACCCACCCACCCACACCCACCCACCCACCCACCCACCCACACACACACACACACACACACACACACACACACACACACACACACACACACACACACACACACACACACACACACACACACACACACACACACACGTCCTTCCAGGTACAAAGCTCCCACTTGAATATGACCAAGGGGGGCTTTTATACATTTCCTGCATGTCCTCCCTAATAAGGGTGCCCAGGGAAACATTGATCAAAACCTTTGTTCCTAGCCTGTCACACAATATTCTTCAGCTGTGAGATTGTAACTGATTGAGGTTAGATGAGGGACTCCAGTTAAAGACCAGGTGGAGGCGGAGATGCAGTTCAGTTTAAGAGTAATGGAGATACGTGAATGATTGACAGTTGTTGACATGAGACTTGGCTTTGTATAGAGTATGGCTTATCTGAAAGGAGGCACAGAAAGGTGCAAGTAATAATGGGCAGTAACAACAATGAACATACACAATGACAAATGCAATGAGCATGTAAACGGCTAGAGCTGTGCATAAACATAACAGCAGTTAAAAATGAATGGCCAGAAAGGGGGTGCAATAGTGTGTGGCATGGTAGGCCGAAGCTAAGCAGTTGAATCTTTGTTGAATCTTTGTCAAAGCACTGTTGGAAGCTATCTAGTGGAAGTAATATATCTAAGTCATGTTGGTGTACTCTTAATGTGTGTTTATCAGTGTCAAACAAGCAAACCTAATCCTCTAAGCTTTAATAAACTTGGCTTATTCTTTATATCTGCAGCTGTACTGTTTCCTTTTATTGGGCCAAGAGCATGTCTAACATTTATATGTTACAGTTGTAATACACTTTTTTTGCATTTTTGCTAAGGTGTTGTCTGGTCTGTTGCTCAGAACTGTTGACTCAACTCAATAGCTGGCCTGTCACCAACCTGTGTGTCTTATGTTCTGGTTGCTGTGTTCCCCTCATTAAACAGTAACTGGTGTAGCGTCTTATGTTCTGGTTGATGTGTTCCCCTCATTAAACAGTAACTGGTGTAGCGTCTTATGTTCTGGTTGATGTGTTCCCCTCATTAAACAGTAACTGGCGTAGTCTGGTAGTTGTGCCATTTTAGCTAACCCTAGTCGGCAGGTGTCACTACAATATACTACAGTCATGTCTGCAAAAACACTACAGTAAATACTACAATATACTATAGTCATGTACACAAAAATACTACAGTTAATACTGCAGTATACTAGTCATGTCTGCAAATCACTATAGTGAAATCTACAGTAAAGTCTGCAAAACACTACAGTGAATACTTTAGTATACCACAGTCGTGTCCGCAAAAACATTACAGTGAATATTATAGTATACTACTGTCACGTCTGCAAAAACATTACAGTGAATACTACAGTATACCATAGTCTTCTCTGCAAAAACACTACAGTGAATACTACAGTATACCATAGTCTTCTCTGCAAAAACACTACAGTGAATACTACAGTATACCATAGTCTTATCTGCAAAAACATTACAGTGAATACTTTAGTATACCATAGTCTTCTCTGCAAAAACATTACAGTGAATACTACAGTATACCATAGTCTTCTCTGCAAAAACACTACAGTGAATACTACAGTATACCATAGTCTTCTCTGCAAAAACATTACAGTGAATACTACAGTATACCATAGTCTTCTCTGCAAAAACATTACAGTAAATAGTAAAGGAAAATAAAATGAATACTACAGTAAAGTCCACAAAAACACTACAGTGAATACTACAGTAAAGTCCACAAAAACATTACAGTAAATACTACAGTAAAGTCCACAAAAACACTACAGTGAATACTACAGTAAAGTCCACAAAAACACTACAGTGAATACTACAGTAAAGTCCACAAAAACACTACAGTGAATACTACAGTAAAGTCCACAAAAACACTGCAGTAAATACTACAGTAAAGTCCACAAAAACACTACAGTGAATACTACAGTAAAGTCCACAAAAACACTACAGTGAATACTACAGTAAAGTCCACAAAAACACTACAGTAAATACTACAGTAAAGTCCACAAAAACACTACAGTGAATACTACAGTAAAGTCCACAAAAACACTACAGTGAATACTACAGTAAAGTCCACAAAAACACTACAGTGAATACTACAGTAAAGTCCACAAAAACACTACAGTGAATACTACAGTAAAGTCCACAAAAACACTACAGTGAATACTACAGTAAAGTCCACAAAAACACTACATTGAATACTACAGTAAAGTCCACAAAAACACTACAGTGAATACTACAGTAAAGTCCACAAAAACATTACAGTAAATACTACAGTAAAGTCCACAAAAACACTACAGTGAATACTACAGTAAAGTCCACAAAAACACTACAGTGAATACTACAGTAAAGTCCACAAAAACACTACAGTGAATACTACAGTAAAGTCCACAAAAACACTGCAGTAAATACTACAGTAAAGTCCACAAAAACACTACAGTGAATACTACAGTAAAGTCCACAAAAACACTACAGTGAATACTACAGTAAAGTCCACAAAAACACTACAGTAAATACTACAGTAAAGTCCACAAAAACACTACAGTGAATACTACAGTAAAGTCCACAAAAACACTACAGTGAATACTACAGTAAAGTCCACAAAAACACTACAGTGAATACTACAGTAAAGTCCACAAAAACACTACAGTGAATACTACAGTAAAGTCCACAAAAACACTACAGTGAATACTACAGTAAAGTCCACAAAAACACTACATTGAATACTACAGTAAAGTCCACAAAAACACTACAGTGAATACTACAGTAAAGTCCACAAAACACTAAGGTGAATACTACAGTAAAGTCCACAAAAACACTACAGTGAATACTACAGTAAAGTCCACAAAAACACTACAGTGAATACTACAGTAATGTCCACAAAAACACTACAGTGAATACTACAGTAAAGTCCACAAAAATACTACAGTGAATACTATAATATACTACAGTCATGTCCGCAAAGACTACAATAAATACTCAAGTAAAGTCTGCAAAAACACTACAGGGAATACTATAGTATGTAAATATAGTAATACTACAGTATTTAGACCATAGTGTACCATAGTATTTGTTTTATGTGGGCGAGACACACAAAGTCAAGTTTCAAGTTTTCCTGGGAAATGCTTTCCTTGCAGCTCTAAACCCAAAAACGCAGTAATCAATAACAACGTAGTACTACAAATAACCAGGTAGAACAAAAACACGCAAGATATAATAATGGGAAAGAAGAATTAAGATGAACACGATAAAGTAAGTAAGCATTCTACATTCAGGGTCAGATCTAGTACCATATTTACAATGTGCAGGGATACTGGAGTGATACAGGTAGATATGTATTGGGGTAAGGTGAATTGGCATCAGGATATATGATAAAAAAAGAGTAGCAGCAGCGTTTATGATGATTGTATGTGAGTGGGTGTGCGTGCGTGTGTGTATATGTATAAATGTTTGTGCATATTATGCGTGTGTGAGTGTGTAGGGCCCTGTGAGTGTGTGAGTGTGTAGGGCCCTGTGAGTGAGCATAGAGACATAATTATTATTTTTGCACTATAATACACAAGGGTCAACTCAGATAGTATATTAGCTATTTAGAGATATAGCTATTTAGTTAACTATACGGCAGTCTTATGGCTTGGGGATAGCTTTTCAGGAGCCTGTTGACGTCCGTTTTGATGCACCGGTACCACTTGCCGCGCAGAAGCAGAGAGAACAGTCTATGGCTTGGTGGTTGGAGTCTTTAATGATTTTCCGGACCTTCCTTTCACACCGTCTGTAACAGAGATCCTGGAGAGCTGGGAGATCGAGCCCAGTGCTCTACTGGTCTGTCTGCACCACCCTCTGTAGCACCATGTGATCGAGGGCGGTGCTATTGTCATACCAAGCAGTGATGCAGCCAGCCAAGATGCTCTCAGTGGTACAGCTGTAGACATTTTTGAGGATCTGAGGGCCCATGCCAAACCCTTTCAAGCTCCTGAGTGGAAGAGGCACTTCTTCAGGACTGTGTGTGTGTGTGTGGGCCATTATAAGTCCTGATTTAGACACCTAGCAACTTGAAGTCGTGGGTGAACAGGGAGTACAGGACGGGACTGAGCACACACACCTTTGGAACCCCCGTGTTGAGGGTCAGCATGGCGTAGGTGACGTTGCCTACCCTCAACACCTGGTGTCGGCCCGTCAGGAAGTCCAGGACCCAGTTACAGAGGGAGGTGTTCAGTCCTAGTGTCCTAAGCTTGATGGCGAGTTTGGAAGGGACAATGGTGTTGAACGCTGAGCTGTAGTCAATGAACAGCATTCTCACACTGGTATTGCTCTTATTTAGGTGGGTGTGGGCAGTGTGGAATGCAGTAGAGGTTGCGTCTTCTATGGATCTGTTGGGGAGGTATGCAAATTGGAGTTGGTCGAGGGTGTCTGGGATGACGGAGTTGATGTGTGCCATAACCAGCCTCTCAAAGCTTCATGATTACAGATTACAGAGTGCAACAGGGTGGTAGTCATTGTGGCATGGCGCCTTACAGTTCTTGGGAGCAGGAATGATGGTAGTCATCTTAAAACATTACAGACTGGGACAAGGAGAGTCGCACACACAGCCCCCCTCCCCACACACACACACAACACACACATATATACACACTCACATATACATACACCCGTTTAGGCCCGCTCAAGAAACTTTGCAAAGAATGTCCTCTGATGTCACAGGCCCTGCTTCCTTTCTCCCTACCTACACAACCAAAAACCACCATCTCACCATCCTCTTCCTCTCCATCCATTGAGATCTGCAATGGGGGAAGTGCTTGTCTACATTGAGAGTGTTATTGAGCAAATTATTCAGACACATTTGAAAGGGGGTAATTATTTCTGTGCTTGTCAATGGACGGAGAAATAGTTTTCACACAAAGCAGCCTCTCTCTCTCTCTCTCTCCGCTCTGTGGTGACTCATAATCTTTCAGCCATGCATAGCCCCTGAGCTCTGACAGCGCCGCTACACACACTGCACTCCCTGCACTCCCTGCCATATCCGCTACACTCCCTTCACTCCCTGCCATATCCGCTACACTCCCTTCACTCCCTGTCATATCCGCTACGCTCCCTTCACTCCCTGTCATATCCGCTACGCTCCCTTCACTCCCTGTCATATCCGCTACACTCCCTTCACTCCCTGCCATATCCGCTACGCTCCCTTCACTCCCTGTCATATCCGCTACGCTCCCTTCACTCCCTGTCATATCCGCTACACTCCCTTCACTCCCTGCCATATCCGCTACGCTCCCTTCACTCCCTGTCATATCCGCTACGCTCCCTTGACTCCCTGCCATATCCGCTACGCTCCCTTCACTCCCTGTCATATCCGCTACACTCCCTTCACTCCCTGCCATATCCACTACACTCCCTTCACTCCCTGTCATATCCGCTACGCTCCCTTCACTCCCTGTCATATCCGCTACACTCCCTTCACTCACTGCCATATCCGCTACGCTCCCTTCACTCCCTGTCATATCCGCTACACTCCCTTCACTCCCTGCCATATCCGCTACACTCCCTTCACTCCCTGTCATATCCGCTACACTCCCTTCACTCCCTGTCATATCCGCCACACTCCCTCCACTCCCTGCCATATCCGCTACACTCCCTGCACTCCCTGCCATATCCGCTACACTCCCTGCACTCCCTGCCATACCCGCTACACTCCCTGCACTCCCTGCCATATCCGCTACATACACTGCACTCCCTGCCTTATCCGCTACACTCCCTGCACTCCCTGCCATGTCCGCTACACTCCCTGCACTCCCTGTCATATCCACTACACACCCTGCACTCCCTGCCATATCCGCTACCCACCCTGCACTCCCTGCCATATCCGCTACACACACTGCACTCCCTGCCATATCCGCTACCCACCCTGCACTCCCTGCCATATCCGCTACCCACCCTGCACACTCTGCCATATCCGCTACACACACTGCACTCCCTGCCTTATCCCCTACACACACTGCACTCCCTGCCATATCCGCTACACACACTGCACACTCTGCCATATCCGCTACACACACTGCACTCCCTGCCTTATCCGCTACACACATTGCACTCCCTGCCATACCCGCTACACTCCCTGCACTCCCTGCCATATCCGCTACACTCCCTGCACTCCCTGCCATATCCGCTACACACACTGCACTCCCTGCCATATCCGCTACACTCCCTGCACTCCCTGCCATATCCGCTACACTCCCTGCACTCCCTGCCATATCCACTACACACACTGCACTCCCTGCCATATCCGCTACACACACTGCACTCCCTGCCATATCCGCTACACACACTGCACTCCCTGCCATATCCGCTACACACACTGCACTCCCTGCCATATCCGCTACACACACTGCACTCCCTGCCATATCCGCTACACACACTGCTCTCCCTGCCATATCCACTACACACACTGCACTCCCTGCCATATTCTCCACACACACTGCACTCCCTGCCATATCCGCTACACACACTGCATTGAAGTCCCTGCACTGCCTCCCATCTCCAATGGAGATGAGGGGGAGGTTGATTGCCCTTCCATTTGCGATAGGAAGAGAGCCTTCTTTGTTGAAGTGGGTGACATATTCAGTCTTGTTGACATGTTCAGAGTCTGCTGTGCCCAGTGCCCTGTTACTGAGTCTCTAAGACAGCGTGTGACACAATGATGTCACCTACCAGATGTACAACGAATTGGCAGGAGGCCAGAGCAGGTGCCATGGCGACTAGCTGTCACTGTAGAGGATCCAGAACGGGACAAATTGGAGGCTGTTTGCCAAATAAAGCAAGGTCAATTCATATGCTGCGAGCCCAATAGTAACATCAATAGTTTGTGATAGAGGCGCTGTATTATGTAAAAGTATTCTTTGTATGTGGAGTATTATTCAAGGACCTCTCTCTCGCACAAGCACACTGCTTTGGCTTTCAACCAACACTATGCCTAGGTCCTAACAGCCATGCAGAAAGGAGGGTAGGTGCTTACAGTCTAAAATGGCTTTCGACAGGCCCACTTGCAATGGGAGAAATAGTAGACGGTAGATGGAGAATTTCAGTGGGTTTCTCCCATAGAATTAGGAATTACAATACTAGTAATTGAATAGGATCTCTATGGTTTCTCCAAACAATGGCCAAATGGTGTGAGTGCTCTGCGTGGCAGGAGCTGTTTGATAGGATGGTCATCAGAGGATGATTCACACAACACAAACACTGGATAACAAGTACTGAGACATTCGCCGCTCCATGGGCGGAATAATTGTGTTTCCTTTCAAAGTAGGAGTTGCATCTACTTACCTATCTAGTTATACAGCGCATGTACCTCCTGAGTTTCATGGTAGTTTATCAACTTCTCTCCTTAACCCTCTACATTGATCTTAACCCTTCAATGTTTGCAGATCTGTATAGTGGAAGCTCCACCACTGCATTGCGTATACATATCCAGACCCTTCAGATCTGCAAACATCGAAGGGTTAGGGCAGAGGGGTGAAGAGCAAATTGTAACCGACTCTATCGGGCATGTGCAAAGTGGAGTGTTGTCAGGAATTGCCACATTGTGATCTACTGGGCTGTGTTGTGTTCAGACTGTCGGGTTGGCTAGGAGCTGCCACATTACGATCCATAGGGCTGTGTTCAGACTGTAGTGTTAGCTGTGAGCTGCCACATAACGATCCATAGGGTTGTGTTCAGACTGTAGTGTTAGCTAGCAGGTTGTGATCCATGGGGCTGTGGGCAGGGGAGCTGAGTCCTGCTGACAGATTTTACTCACGGATCAAAGATCTGTTAGCCTGGCTCTGGCTCTGTCCCTGGCTCAGGGCTCATCCCTCCACACTGGGCAGGGCAGGGATTGCTCATATTTCCCTCCTCTCCTCTCAACTTTGATTCTCAGTAGCAGCTATCAGCTCCTATCAGGGTCCCTGCTCATTCTTAGACAAATCACAATTACTTTCCTGCTGATTTCACTTCCTCCCTCAACTATTTATATTAACTCAAGATCAGAGATGGGCTACTTTTGAAGGCCCTCGGATCACCCCCCGACTAATTATCTCTGCTGTCAAGAGGGGGGGGCAACTGTGGCCCCTCATGATGAGTTCAGATTTTTTGTGGCCCCTGCCCCAATCAAAGTTGAACATCTCTGCTCTAGATGATGAGTTTTATATTACAGCATAGAAGTATTACATATGCTGTGCTGGCAGCTATAGACATGTCCATTAGTCAGGAAACATGGAGAAACTGCAGGATCTCGCCTACTCATCCTCTATCAGTGGAGAGCTCTCTGTCTCTCTCTCTCAATTCAATTTCAATTCAAGAGCTTTATTGGCATGGGAAACATATGTTAACAATGCCAAAGCAAGTGAAGTAGATAATAAACAAAAGTGAAATAAACAATAATAATTAACAGTAAACATTGCACTCACATAAGTTCCAAAAGAATAATGACATTTCAAATGTCATATTATGTCTATATACAGTGCTGTAACGATGTGCAAATAGTTAAAGTACAAAAGGAAAATAAATAAACATGTATGGGTTGTATTTACAATGGTGTTTGTTCTTCACTTTTCTTGTGGCAACAAGTCACACATCTTGCTGCTGTGATGGCACACTGTAGTTTTTCACCCAGTAGATATGGAAGTTTATCAAAATTGGGTTTGTTTTCAAATTCTTTGTGGATCTGTGTAATCTGAGGGAAATATGTGTCTCTAATATGGTCATACATTTGGCAGGAGGTTAGGAAGTGCAGCTCAGTTTCCACCTTATTTTGTGGGAAGTGTGCACATAGCCTGCCTACGGCAGCCTTTCTCACTGGCAAGGCTATGCTCACTGGGTCTGTACATAGTCAAAGCTTTCCTTAAGTTTGGGTCAGTCACAGTGGTCAGGTATTCTGCCACTGTGTACTCTCTGTTTAGGGCCAAATAGCATTCTAGGTTGCTCAGTTTTTTGTTTGTTAAATCTTTCCAATGTGTCAAGTAATTATCTGTTTTCTCATGATTTGGTTGGATCTAATTGTGTTGCTGTCCTTGGGCTCTGTGGGCTCTGTTTGTGTTTGTGAACAGAGCCCCAGGACCAGCTTACTTAGGGGACTCTTCTCCAGGTTCATCTCTCAGTAGGTGATGGCTTTGTTATGGAAGGTTTGGGATTTGCTTCCTTTTAGGTGGTTGTAGAATTTAGTGGCTCTTTTCTGGATTTTGATCATTAGCGAGTATCGGCCTAATACTGCCCTGTGTGCATTATTTGGTGTTTTATGCTGTACACAAAGGTTCTTTTTTGCATAATTCTGCATGCAGAGTCTCAATTTGGTGTTTGCCCCATTTTGTGAATTCTTGGTTGGTGAGCGGACCCCAGGCCTCACAACCATAAAGGGCAATGGGTTCTATAACTGATTCAAGTATTTTTAGCTAGATCCTAATTGGTATGTCAAATTTTATCTTCCTTTTTATGGCATAGAAGGCTCTTCGTGCCTTGTCTCTCAGCTCCTTCACAGCTTTGAGGAAGTTACCTGTGGCGCTGATGTTTAGGCCGAGGTATGTATTGTTTTTTATTTGCTCTAGGGCAACGGTGTCTAGATGCAATTTGTATTTGTGGTCCTGGCAACTGGACCTTTTTGGAACACTATTATTTTTTTCTTACTGAGACACTGTCAGTGGGCTGACTGTAAAAGCTCTGAGAGACTCTGGGTTAAGGTCAGGGATAAAGTAGTCTACAGTACTATTGCCAAGAGATGAGCTATACTGTAGGCGTATCTACCATAGGAGTCCCCTCGAAGCCTACCATTGACTGTGTACATACCCAGCATGAAAGAGCTGCAGGAGTTGTGACCCGCTTTTGTTGGTTATGTTGTTGTAGCTGTGTCTAGGGGGGGCATATTGAGGGAATGCGGTCCCCTCCAGGTAGGTGTTTGTCCCCCTGTGTGCTGAGGGTGTCATTTCGCTCTGTTGATCATTTCCTTTTGAATTTCTAGCCAAATGTAAAATGTTCCTGTTTTGATTAATTTAATAGAGGTAGTTAGGTCTGCTCTATTCCAAATTAGTATACCCCCTGAGTCCCTTCCCTGTAGTTTGGTGGATGGGACTACCAGCTCTCTGTAACCTGGAGGGAAACCAGTGGGTGCATCTCCTCTATACCATTCTTGTAGGATGACAATGTCTGTATTTCTGATTTCTTTGGTGAAGTCCAGGTTCCTGCTCTTTAGGCCAAAGGCAAATAACCCCAGGCCTTGGATATTCAAGGATGACATAGTGAAGGCTTTGTGTTTCATAAAGTGACCAATGTTGTTAGTCATGTGGTTTTGCCTCAGAACAGTGTGTGAGCAGAGCCTGCTCAGCATCTGATACAAGTGTCCCAGTCTCTCTCTCTCTCTTGCTCTCACTCTCTCTCTCTCTCTCTCAGCTCTGGGGCCTTTTATCCAGCTCCATTCTGCTCTTCATCTCGGATCACATCAAAGGGCTGCTCTCCTTTAAGTCTCTCTGAGCCTGAGCCATCACCTGACATCATCTCGTCCAGCCCAGCCTTCAACCCTCAGCCTCGAGCACACTGCTCCCCTCGCCTGCAGCTTCGACACATTACTACCCTGGTTCTCTCTTCCAGAGACCAACCCCTCTCCCTCTGTCTTTCTCTCCCTCTCTCTATTCTCCCTCTCTCGATATCTTGTTCTCTCATTCTATCATTCATTAATTCTTTGTCTCTCTGATCTCTCCCTCTCTGTTCTCATTCAGCCAACATCTATCGCTCTTATTCTCTCCCTCCATCCTCTCACCTTCTGTAGACTACAGTAGCCATGATCACGTACCTCCTTTCATGTTCCCTTCTCTTAAATCTCCTGTTATATAAACCCTCAACCTCCTTTCCCTCTCTCTTCTTCTTCTTCTTCTTCTTCTTCTCTCTCCAACCTTTCAATGTATCTCTTCCTCCCCACCACACAACTCTCATCCTCTCTCCAATCCACTGCCTCTCTCTTCCACTGCCTGGCTTCGATCCCCCTCTCCTTAGCCCTCTACCACACATGCTCTCCTGCTGTTGCTCCAGATATTAAAACAAATCAGCCGTGAAATAAGCTCCTTCCTCCATCCTTAGTCTAGCTGTCGGAGCTCATTCCCGTCCACATCAGAAACATGTACCCACCCACCTCTCTGGATCAGCCTCCTCCCATCTCCCGCTCCCTCCCTGAGCTAACTTTCCCTCACAGTCTCTCCTCCAACAGAGCACAGACTTGTGTGTGCTGCAGCGGGGCGGGTCAAAGCCTCCCCTTTTTCATTATCGGGATTCATGGTTATACGTCTAGTACTGTATGTTATTTGTACACCTGCCTGTACTGCACATACAGTATAGCTCGACGTTCACTTCAGAATCGCACAGCTCTGAACTAAACATATTTGAACAGAACATCTTGTCCCACCTGGGCTTATATCCAATTAAGAACACGTCAATCATTTGAATTAAGAACCTGTCCATCATTGGACTTGGTATTTAGTAGAAATGAGCGTGTTATGGTCGAGTGTGGAGGGATAAGAGACGGAAAGAGAAGAGAGGGTGGTGTTGGAGGGGGACATATTTTACTGTGATGGTTGGCTGGATCCGTGTGCAATGGTTGGTACATCCTGGAGTGAATGATTTGTGATGCCAGCAGCGGGTAAATGTCATACTTTGGAGCACGTCCTTGTGATTTGTTACAGCTCAGTGTACCTCAGGGGATGTACTCTTACACAAAATTTCCATTAAACAAATCCTCCGTGGGGACATCATGGCCTAGCCTGAAGTGTCTGCTCCAATTCTTTTGGATGGGGGAACAACAGCGGCCAGGGGGCTCTGCCTCAGATTTAAATTTTCCTCTAGGGAATGGAAAAATACATTGTGAACCATCCGGGTGTATGTACGTCTTTATTTACTGTGGATTTATTCTGGTCAGTCGGATGTCACAAGCTATGGTTGGTATTGTTGCTTTTACACTACCGTTGAAACATTTGGGGTCACTTAGAAAGGTCCTTGTTTTTGAAAGAAAATCACTTATTTTTTGTCCATTAAAATAACATCAAATTTCTCAGAAATACAGTGTAGACATTGCTAATGACTATAAATGACTAACTGGAAACGGCTGATTTTTAATGGAATATCTACATAGGTGTACAGAGGCCCATTATCAGCAACCATCACTCCTGTGTTCCAATGGCACGTTGTGCTAGCTAATCCAAGTTGATCATTTTAAAAGGCTAATTGATCATTAGAAAACCATTTTGCAATTATGTTAGCACAGCTGAAAACTGATGTACTAATTAAAGAAGCAATTAAACTGTCCCTCTTTAGACTAGTTGAGTATCTGGAGCATCAGCATTTGTGAATTCGATTACAGGCTCAAAATGTCGAGAAACAAAGAACTTTCTTCTGAAACTCGTCAGTCTATTCTTGTTCTGAGAAATGAAGGCTATTCCATGCAAGAAATTGCCAAGAAACTGAAGATCTCGTACAACGCTGTGTACTACTCCCTTCACTGAACAGCGCAAGGTGGCTCTAACCAGAATAGAAAGAGGAGTGGGAGGCCCCGGTGCACAACTGAGCAAGAGGACAAGTACATCAGAGTGTCTAGTTTGAGAAACAGGACACAAGTCCTTAACTGACAGCTTCATTAAAGAGTACCCGCAAAACTCCGGAACTTTCATTACGCACACCTGTCCCCTATTCCCACTGATTAGTACCTATATAAGTGTGCCCTTTGGTTTCCATTGGGCTGTCCACATATTTTACAATGTCCGTTGGTGCGTGTGAGTACCTGTGCTGTGTATTTTGGGCTTTCGTGCCCTTGTGGATTGCACAGATGATTGCAGGTCTCGTCCCGTGTGTTAATCATTGTGTGCATGTGTTATATATTCGAGGTACTCCTCGCTCTTTTGTTTGGGTTTCAACCCTGTGTTTTTTTGTTATGTGTTTGTTTGGTCTTCGTCCCCGTGCCTTTACACGGCAAGCCATAATTTGGGTACAATTTAAAGCCCTATTACGCATTCCTGCGTCTGTCTCCCGAATCATTCATGCCAGCATGAGGACTGCCAGTTGAGGACTTGAGGCGTCTGTTTCTCAAACTAGACACTAATGTACTTGTCCTCTTGCTCAGTTGTGCACCGGGGCCTCCCACTCCTCTTTCTGTTCTGGTTAGAGCCACCATGCAACTTTTCTAAGTGACCCCAAACGTTTGAACGCTAGTGTGTTTTTTAAATTGCTGTCTATTTTTCATGATAAGACTATATACAGTACTATTTCAGCTCAAAGCCCCCCAAAATGTCTCTACCATTTACCTTTCTTTCTTTCTTTCTTTCTTTCTTTTAAACATAAGTATTGAAATGATTTGTCTTTCCATCCATGGCTGCCTCCACTCTCCAATCTAGATGCATTGACCCTTTATGTAATAGTATAATCCGGGGTGCCAAACTGCATGTCTTTCAAATGGCTCCTTAGATGCGTAACAACCACCTCAAGCACCTCTGTCCAAAGCCATTGTCTGAGACTGCCCTATTTAACGAGGGCTTGAGCCACATCCCTGCCCTGCTCTCAATAGGTATGCCTTGGGGGTGGGATTTGGAAACCATGGTGTAGGAGAATGGAGCTGTGTCCCTCCCCATGAACTTTGCCTTCCAGGGGACCCATGGCTGCTCTGGGAATGTGAGGCCTGACAGGGGAACAAAGGCCTCCACTGTCTCCCAGGAGGAGGCTGGCCACTAGGTCCGAGCTACCAGCCAGCCCCTAGCCCTAGACAACAGTCCCGCTGGGCATACTTATGAGAGAGGACTACAACAAGAGAGCTATGCTACTAGGAGTGTGGAGCTGTGAAGGAGCGAGCGCATGGCCCATGGCCGTGGATGGGAAATGCCCGGCTGTCAGAGGAGAAGGAGGAGTCAAAGGACTCCAGGCAAGACGTCAGCTTGATAATAATGGGGAGAGCCTGGGCCTGGTCGTACTGACAAAGCTTGGCTAGCTGTGGTGGGATGGCCATGGGTGGGGATCTAATGATGAAAAATATGAACATTGTAAGATGACAAAAATTAAAGGGATCATGCTAGAGACAAGAATGATCTCTCTTCTCTTTTCTGGGGGGAAAGCCAGTCTAGCCTTGAAGAGACAGGGAGCACAGACAGAATGAGACCACTGTGCACAGCAGTAGTGCGAGAAGAAAGCGTGGTGGTAATTGTTGTCTGGTTGAGGTGGAAAGAATATAATACAGTAAGAAAGAGATAGAAGTGAACATGACCCTTCCTGCAGCAGCCTGTGGCCAATTAAGCAATAAGGCCAGAGGGAGTGTGGTATATGGCCAATATACCATGGCTAAGGGCTGTTCTTAAGCACGACGCAAGACGGAGTGCTAGGACACAGCCCTTAGTCGTGGTATATTGGCCATATATCACAAGCCCCCAACGTGCCTTATTGCTATTATAAACTGGTTACCAATGTAATTAGAGCAGTAAAAATGTATGTTTTGTCATACCCATGGTATACGGTCTAATATAACATCTAATCTAGTCTTTCATCTAATCAGCATTCAGGGCTCGAACTAGAACACACAGCAGTATATAATACCTGACATATGTTGGTTCAAAGAAAACATTTCTAAAATGTATGGCACCTTGCTGACTAGTCATTTCACCATCTACCTCCAGCTACTGTCATTCCTGTGGCTCCCAATCCGAACAGCATGCTTCGCGTTCCCCCCCGTCTCAGGGCTGCAAGGCAGGCAGGGAATGTGCATTTGCATAATATCTTTATTAATCAGAAAATTCCTCCTGCCTCCCCGCATTAAACGTCGTGGCACTGAGACGGAGCAGGGGGAAGGAACATGCCTGGGAGATGAGTGCTCAGACCTGATCGATATGACATCTCATGGCACAACTGTGTCACTCAACCTGGCAAATGTAAGAGGCAGAGGAAACTGGTATGGCCCGGTAGTTTCAAAGAAAGAAAAAAGCTATATTAGCTGGATGAGTAATAGTACTTAAATTGAACTACCTCATAATCCGTACAACTGCCAGTATACCAGTCAATCACACAGATAGGGTTGCAAGAATACCTTTTTCTAGGCCTACCACTATTACTACTACTACTACTACTACTACTACTAGTACTACTACTACTACTAATACTAGTACTACTAATACTACTACTACAAGTACTACTAGTACTACTACTAGTACTAATACTAGTACTACTACTACTACTAGTACTAGTCCTACTACTAGTAGTAGGAGTAGTAGTTGTAGTAGGACTAGTACTAGTAGTAGTACTAGTAGTAGTTGTAGTAGTACTAGTACTAGTTGTAGTAGTAGTAGTTGTAGTAGTAGTAGTACTAGTAGCACTAGTAGTAGTAGTAGTACTACTGGCAGTTGTAGTAGTAGTAGTACTAGTAGTAGTAGTACTAGTAGTAGTTGTAGTAGTACTAGTAGTAGTACTAGAAGTAGTAGTAGTAGTAGCACTACCACCTCTGCTACTTCTCCTTGAAATAGTACAAAATATCCCAGATGAAACTAAGAGATTAAAACACTCCCAGCGTGGCATTAAAATGAATGTTTTTAGGGAAGCCATTTTGGAAAATGTTCTGCCTTGTGGGAGAAAGCCTTTCATGTAGGCAGATTGAATGAATGCTGGTACTATGCATGATTTCCATAGCCTATTCAACTCTTATCTGTGGATTAAGTTGGGATCTGATTCCTTTTAAAAAGGCAAAAACATTTCATAATTGTCAATACTAATTGCCTTCTTTGTGGCCAGGAGAAGGAGCCTGTAGAGACAGCACCATTGCAGTCCTTTGTGACACAAATAAATGGCCACAATGCATACAATTAATGTAAGTTAAACTGAGCAAGGACTAATTTCTGCCCCCCCCCCCAAACGCTATTTCTGCGAAAAGAGAACTTTCTGGCAATTACCACTCGGTTACCATGGTTATTACAGATAATTCCAGGTTATTTATGCTCAAAGTGCCAATCACGTCAGAGCTTCACCCGTTCATTATCTTAGCCAGGTTATTTTCTCCAACAGCAGAGTGATTTAGCCTTGCATGACTGTAATCACAATTTAGAGCCTGCAGTTCATGGTAACATGGAACTGTCTCTTTTGGGAGGGTAGATAGAAACACTGTCTTATCAGAGAGAGTGACTGGGGCACAACAGCCTCTGTCTGACATTGTCATCATGGCCATCTAGCCTTATGTGAGCCTATAGCAAAATTATCTGTCTGTCTGTCTGTCTGTCATCACCAGTAGATCTGTTGGCTGAGGCAGAGGATACAGGGCAGACATGGAACCCCATTTAGGACCGACAAACACATTTAGGACAGACAAACACATTTAGGACAGACAAGCACATTTAGGACAGACAAACACATTTAGGACAGACAAACACATTTAGGACAGACAAGCACATTTAGGACAGACAAACACATTTAGGACAGACAAACACATTTAGGACAGACAAACACATTTAGGACAGACAAGAGTGGGTGTAGGCCATTTGGACGTCAATCTTCCTCTACTAATATCAAGCTGGCAAGATGGAGGAGCAGAGAACCAATCATGACAGCATAATGAAGCAGTCAATCAGGTTTGCTTGTCTGCAAAGACAATGGGAGATTGCAGGCTTATTGCAGCGCTCACTGTACAGCTACAGTCTGCCTGCCCAAATGGCATCGCCGCTTGATATTTCAGTCTAATTTCCCAAAAGCATACAAGTATTTGATTGCGTTGATGTAACTTTCGGCAAGTGAATCTTCCCATTAACTTCAGAACAATATCTACCTTGGAGAGGGCTGCAGTCAAAGCCAACCTGGATTTGACTGCAGCCATCAGTCTTCGGGAGCATTTTGATCAGTCGTAAGAGCTTTTTTCAAGGCCTCCCCCAATGCAGCTTTAGTCTGGCAAATTGATTTTTACAATGTTTACCTTTCCCCATCTTATTAATTAACCCATACATTAGGGATTGCTTGCTTTTAAGTTCCTCTGAGGTTCTGTGGAAATTAGCTGGTTAATTAACTTATTGTGCCTTTGGCTGGGAGCCATGGATTAGGAAAATATTGCTGCGGAGGCTGAGAGAAGACAAACAACTGGCCTGTCTGATTTGTAGGGAACCCCTGGTGACATCTCCAGTGGTCTCTCAGGTATTTATTCCCACAGCGATGAGAGAGATTGATTTCTGATCAACAAGGGTATTGGTGAGCCAGTGATTCACGGAGGTGCTTGGAAGGTTATGATGCAGTGGGAGAACCATAGGGCTGGGTAGACATAAACCTGATGGAAGAGAAGAGAAAGAAAGAGTGGCAAGGCAGGGAAGGTGAGACTGAATTATATACTGCATCTCTCTCTCTTTCCCTTTGTTGGCCAACAGCATAACAAATTCAAAAGGTTTTAAAGGAGTATTCCTCGATGGGTGCATGGCCGATAGAATGACCATGATTCATTGAGCAGAGCTGCAGAATATGATGATAATTACAGCCCAACAGAGAAACAGAGGGTTGGTATGGTCACACTGACTAGCTCCTGTGTTCGCCTTCCTTCCCAGAGTTCAGCTCACCCCGAGGGGGAACCGGCACCCCCATCCTACCCCCATTCTGCATGCTTGGAAATCTCTGAAATATTTGAGTCTCCCCCTCTCTCCGAGGCTACATTCTTCAGAGGCCTCCAGATTACAGATCCAACATAGAAGTTGTGACACTGTAGCAACATGATAACATCACTGTGCCGTTCCCGAAACCATTCCTGACATTTCTTCCAAGCCCACAGTAATGCATGACACAGAGACAGACGTGTATAGGTAGCTTTGAGAAAAACAGCAATTTGAGAAGCATGGAGTGCGTCCTAAATGGCACCACAGACAGTACCTGTCAAACGTTTGGACACACCTACTCATTACAGGGTTTTTCTTAATTTTTTTATTACTATTTTCTACATTGTAGAATATCAAAACTATGAAATAACACATATGGAATCATGTAGTATTTGAGATTCTTCAAAGTAGCCACCCGTTGCCTTGATGACAGCTTGGCATTCTCCCAACCAGCTTCATGAGGTAGTCACCTGGAATGCATTTCAATTAACCGGTGTGTCTTGATAAAAGTGAATTTGTGGAATGTATTTCCTTCTTAATGCTTATGAGACAACAGTTTTGTTGTGACAAGGTAGAAGATAGCCCTATATTTGGTAAAAGACCAAGCCTTAGAAAATGCAGTCCAAATAAATGTTTCACAGAGTTCAAGTAACAGACACATCTCAACATCAAATGATCCGAGGAGACTCAGGCCTTCAGGGTCAAATTGCTGCAAAGAAACCACTACTAAAGGACACCAATAATAAGAAGGGACTTGCTTGGGCCAAGAAACATGAGCAATGGACATTAGACCGGTGGAAATCTGTCCTTTGATCTGATGAGTCCAAATTTGAGATTTTTGGTTCCAACCGCCGTGTTTTTGTGAGACGCAGAGAAGGTGAACGGATGATCTCCGCATGTGTGGTTCCCACCGTGAAGCATGGGAGAGGAGGTGTGGTGCTTTGCTGGTGACACGGTATGTGATTTATTTAGAATTCATGGCACACTTAAGCAGCATGGCTACCACAGTATTCAGCAGCGATATGACAACCCATCTGGTTTACACTTAGTGGGACTATCATTGGTTTTTCAACAGGACAATGACCCAACATACAGTGCCTTGCAAAAGTATTCGGCCCCCTTGAACTTTGCGACCTTTTGCCACATTTCAGGCTTCAAACATAAAGATATAAAACTGTATTTTTTTTGTGAAGAATCAACAACAAGTGGGACACAATCATGAAGTGGAACGACATTTATTGGATATTTCAAACTTTTTTAACAAATCAAAAACAGAAAAATTGAGCGTGCAAAATTATTCAGCCCCTTTACTTTCAGTGCAGCAAACTCTCTCCAGAAGTTCAGTGAGGATCTCTGAATGATCCAATGTTGACCTAAATGACTAATGATGATAAATACAATCCACCTGTGTGTAATCAAGTCTCCGTATAAATGCACCTGCACTGTGATAGTCTCAGAGGTCCGTTAAAAGCGCAGAGAGCATCATGAAGAACAAGGAACACACCATGCAGGTCCGAGATACTGTTGTGAAGAAGTTTAAAGACGGATTTGGATACAAAAAGATTTCCCAAGCTTTAAACATCCCAAGGAGCACTGTGCAAGCGATAATATTGAAATGGAAGGAGTATCAGACCACTGCAAATCTACCAAGACCTGGCCATCCCTCTAAACTTTCAGCTCATACAAGGAGAAGACTGATCAGAGATGCAGCCAAGAGGCCCATGATCACTCTGGATGAACTGCAGAGATCTACAGCTGAGGTGGGAGACTCTGTCCATAGGACAACAATCAGTTGTATATTGCACAAATCTGGCCTTTATGGAAGAGTGGCAAGAAGAAAGCCATTTCTTAAAGATATCCATAAAAAGTGTTGTTTAAAGTTTGCCACAAGCCACCTGGGAGACACACCAAACATGTGGAAGAAGGTGCTCTGGTCAGATGAAACCAAAATTGAACTTTTTGGCAACAATGCAAAACGTTATGTTTGGCGTAAAAGCAACACAGCTCATCACACTGAACACACCATCCCCATTGTCAAACATGGTGGTGGCAGCATCATGGTTTGGGCCTGCTTTTCTTCAGCAGGGACAGGGAAGATGGTTACAATTGATGGGAAGATGGATGGAGCCAAATACAGGACCATTCTGGAAGAAAACCTGATGGAGTCTGCAAAAGACCTGAGACTGGGACGGAGATTTCTCTTCCAACAAGACAATGATCAAAAACATAAAGCAAAATCTACAATGGAATGGTTCAAAAATAAATATATCCAGGTGTTAGAATGGCCAAGTCAAAGTCCAGATCTGAATCCAATCGAGAATCTGTGGAAAGAACTGAAAACTGCTGTTCACAAATGCTCTCCATCCAACCTCACTGAGCTCGAGCTGTTTTGCAATGAGGAATGGGAAAATATTTCAGTCTCTCGATGTGCAAAACTGATAGAGACATACCCCAAGCGACTTACAGCTGTAATCGCAGCAAAAGGTGGCGCTACAAAGTATTAACTTAAGGGGGCTGAATAATTTTGCACGCCCAATTTTTCAGTTTTTGATTTGTTAAAAAAGTTTGAAATATCCAATAAATGTCGTTCCACTTCATGATTGTCCCCCACTTGTTGTTGATTCTTCACAAAAAAATACAGTTTTATATCTTTATGTTTGAAGCCTGAAATGTGGCAAAAGGTCGCAAAGTTCAAGGGGGCCGAATACTTTCGCAAGGCACTGTACCTCCAGGCTGTGTAAGGGCTATTTGACCAAGAAGGAGAGGGATGGAGTGCTGCATCAGATGACCTGGCCTCCACAATCACCTGACCTCAACCCAATTGAGGTGGTTTGGGATGAGTTGGATCGCAGAGTGAAGGAAAAGCAGCCAACAAGTGCTCAGCACATGTGGGAACTCCTTCAAGACAGTTGGAAAAGCATTCCAGGTGAATCTGGTTGAGAGAATGCCAAGAGTGTGCCAGGCTGTCATCACGGCAAAGGGAGGCTATTTTGAATAATCTAAAATATATTTTGATTTGTTCAAACACTTTTTTGATTACTACATGATTCCATATGTGTTATTTCATAGTTTATTTATTCACTGTTATTCTACAATGTAGAAAATAGTTAAAAGAACTTGAATGAGGAGGTATGTCCAAACTATAACTGGTACCGTGGTAAAAAGTAGTACACCATATAGGGAACAGGGTGCCATTTGGGACATAGACATGGTTGTATGGGCAGCAATGAGACACAGAGGGAGGCTTGTGCTGCGGCAATGCATTACAGTCTTTTTTCTAATGGCTCAGGCCAGATCGTTTTCCATCGCTCCTCCTCCCCATGAAGAAACCCTGTGCTTCCTGTATCCTGCATCTCTCTGCTGGTGTCTAGTGGGGAAAGGTCAGGCTGTGATGCAGTATTTACGTCCCAAATGGCACCTTATTCTCTATATAGTGCACTGCTGTTGACCAATGCCCATAGGGCTACGGTCAAAAGTATGCACTATATAGGGAATAGGGTGCCATTTGGGAAGTAGACAGTAATGGTCAGTTGATAGTGTGTCTGTGATGGTCATGCAGCAGAGCAGTACGTACCCCACAGTGTATGTGAGGACAAATGAGGAGACTGGTCTTGGTTGACCAAAACACCCAGCAGGTTCTGTCTTTCTTCTCCTGTCTTGTCTTGAGTGGGTGGAGGGGATGGAGGTTGGAGCCCTCATCCAATCAGCCTGCTACCTGGCCCGCTTCCCTTTCCCCCTTAAGCCGCCACCTGTCCTAAGAAGAATATTTTCTCGTGAAAAAGTAGCTGGAGATGGAAGAAAGATTCTCAAGAACAGATTTTATTTTCTTGCGAGCGCATCATAAAAAAGGATTTGCTGGAGAAATTAAAAAGAGCCCTTGATATGCAGATCAGCACCCATTAATCAAAGAAACGAGATTAGGATTCCAAATTGAGATGAAAAAAGGCTCATTATCTTGGTTGAGTGTCATGTTTAATAACATGGAACGGCTGTGTAATTCACTGGCATGGCAGGCTTGAGGAGCGGGCTGAGGAGAACACATTGCGCATAACGGGTCCTTGGCGGAGTTATTTTAAGTGTTAGGTGACCCAGGGAGCAGTGGAACAGGGGGCTAGAGCAAGCAGGGGCTGGGGGAGAACCACTCAGCAGAGAGTAGAGGGAGAGGGGGGAAGAGAATCAAAAGAACGCGCTCCTACGGGAGCCAGGCGACCACGTGTGCTGGCTTTGATGATAAAGTGTCTTGCCGTGTTGTGGGGAGTGGGGTCTCCACAACGCATGAATAATGGTTTGTATAAATGTTGCCACTGCAGTACACTCTGACTGCACTCACGCACCAGCAGACTCTGCTGCCATCTTTCTGTTCTGTTTTGGCCTGGGGATGGAACTGGTAATACAACAGAAACACACACGTAAACAGAGACAAACTTCAACAAAAACACAACAGACTGGAGCATCATATTTTAATAATCTCCCACATATGAGCAAAAGTGCATTTGTGAAATGTAATTCAAAAAATTCTGCTGTTTCTGGGGCGTCTCAGAATTGATTTTGACAATCTCCTTGCCTTTGGGAAAAATACTGAAGTCACTGATGACTACACGGTTGTACTCTCGTGCTCCTTGGGACTCGAGAGCCTGCGAAATTATGCTGGCATTAATATTTAATATTACGAGGGGCTGGGGAGAAACACGTGCCAGATCCTTTGTCTTTGTGTCAATGAAATGTGCTTGGATGCAGGCCGAAAATCATTTGAAATGGAAGACATGGGAAATGAGCTGCACCTTGGTGTTGTGTCTCTGAATAATGCAGAGAGAAGGCCAGCCGGAGCTGGGCGATGGGGTGAGGAGGTAGACAAAGAGGGCCAGTTTAACAATCTGCCCTACAACCACAAAGGCCAACTGAACACTCACTGTTTATGTATGATGAAATATGCAATAACCTTTGGCATGGATTGATGTGACTACATCAAGGGGTGAATTTGCAAAAGCAAAGTAGGCTATGTTCATGTGTAAGCACAAATAGGAAGTTACAACCCGTTTCTCTGTCCATGAATGAAATCCTTATATCTATTCTTAGGATCACTTGAAACATATTAGCAGGTAATCAACAGATCATTTGATGGGTAAATGGTTACTGGATAGTGGAAATATAAGTGCCTATTTCAGACGTCCAATCACAACGAATGTCAAGTGGTCAGTGTCACTTAAGCCTTCTCACATCTATCACACATAAGAGGGTCAGGGACCTCCACTAACTGACTGTGTGATCCCACTGAAAATGAAGGTCACAGGGACCAGGCACAGAACTTAGTCCTCTGGGTATGTCATGTTAGGCTATCAAGCTTTCAGACTGACCTTAGAATTACCTTGTGATGAAGGACACGGAGATAGTATTCCCCTCAGAGTATGTTGTAAAATAATGATTTGATGTACAATCACAATGTTATGGGTGAGTTTATAGGACTAGTTTATAAGCAGGTATAGACCACTAGTGCCATTCAAATGAGCTTGGTATGGGCTGATCTCACTAGAGGGCAGTGACGAGATGCATTTGACGAACATATCTGAACCACGTAAAGTGTTTATATCAAATAGGGTCCACTGTGTCTGTGGCGTGAGGCTCTGCATCACGGTGGGTGTGACAATAACACCACAAAGGAGCTGTGCCTATTTGATGGTGATTTGGTAAGGCTACAGGGTACATAAAGGACCACTTTAAGAACTACATGTGTCTGTGTATGTACAGTGCCTTGCGAAAGTATTCGGCCCCCTTGAACTTTGCGACCTTTTGCCACATTTCAGGCTTCAAACATAAAGATATAAAACTGTATTTTTTTGTGAAGAATCAACAACAAGTGGGACACAATCATGAAGTGGAACGACATTTATTGGATATTTCAAACTTTTTTAACAAATCAAAAACTGAAAAATTGGACGTGCAAAATTATTCAGCCCCTTTACTTTCAGTGCAGCAAACTCTCTCCAGAAGTTCAGTGAGGATCTCTGAATGATCCAATGTTGACCTAAATGACTAATGATGATAAATACAATCCACCTGTGTGTAATCAAGTCTCCGTATAAATGCACCTGCACTGTGATAGTCTCAGAGGTCCGTTAAAAGCGCAGAGAGCATCATGAAGAACAAGGAACACACCAGGCAGGTCCGAGATACTGTTGTGAAGAAGTTTAAAGCTGGATTTGGATACAAAAAGATTTCCCAAGCTTTAAACATCCCAAGGAGCACTGTACAAGCGATAATATTGAAATGGAAGGAGTATCAGACCACTGCAAATCTACCAAGACCTGGCCGTCCCTCTAAACTTTCAGCTCATACAAGGAGAAGACTGATCAGAGATGCAGCCAAGAGGCCCATGATCACTCTGGATGAACTGCAGAGATCTACAGCTGAGGTGGGAGACTCTGTCCATAGGACAACAATCAGTTGTATATTGCACAAATCTGGCCTTTATGGAAGAGTGGCCATTTCTTAAAGATATCCATAAAAAGTGTTGTTTAAAGTTTGCCACAAGCCACCTGGGAGACACACCAAACATGTGGAAGAAGGTGCTCTGGTCAGATGAAACCAAAATTGAACTTTTTGGCAACAATGCAAAACGTTATGTTTGGCGTAAAAGCAACACAGCTCATCACCCTGAACACCCTATCCCCACTGTCAAACATGGTGGTGGCAGCATCATGGTTTGGGCCTGCTTTTCTTCAGCAGGGACAGGGAAGATGGTTACAATTGATGGGAAGATGGATGGAGCCAAATACAGGACCATTCTGGAAGAAAACCTGATGGAGTCTGCAAAAGACCTGAGACTGGGACGGAGATTTCTCTTCCAACAAGACAATGATCCAAAACATAAAGCAAAATCTACAATGGAATGGTTCAAAAATAAACATATCTAGGTGTTAGAATGGCCAAGTCAAAGTCCAGACCTGAATCCAATTGAGAATCTGTGGAAAGAACTGAAAACTGCTGTTCACAAATGCTCTCCATCCAACCTCACTGAGCTCGAGCTGTTTTGCAATGAGGAATAGGAAAAACTTTCAGTCTCTCGATGTGCAAAACTGAAAGAGACATACCCCAAGCGACTTACAGCTGTAATCGCAGCAAAAGGTGGCGCTACAAAGTATTAACTTAAGGGGGCTGAATAATTTTGCACGCCCAATTTTTCAGTTTTTGATTTATTAAAAAAGTTTGAAATATCCAATAAATGTCGTTCCACTTCATGATTGTGTCCCACTTGTTGTTGATTCTTCACAAAAAAACAGTTTTATATCTTTATGTTTGAAGCCTGAAATGTGGCAAAAGGTCGCAAAGTTCAAGGGGGCCGAATACTTTCGCAAGGCACTGTATGTGGCATGTGTTATACAGTACGTGTGCCTGTGTATGTGTGTTCCTGTTTGCTATGTTTGTGTGTGGGTGTGTATGTGAGTGTGTGTGTATGTGGCAGGCAAGCTGTCTGCACATTGGAATTGAAGCTGACAGCACAGCTGCTGATGAAAATTTGAACACAGAGGGATGCCAGGCTGTGGACAGCATTAGAGCACAACTGATAAAGGTCAACTCATCTCTAATTGTCCATCAGACCCCCCCCCCCCCCCCCCCATAAAAGGTACAACCTGACACCCAAATAGTGTACTAACACAAAGGTTGATAAGGAAAAAACAAAACCCATAAATCAAGCTTGTTGGTACTTCCTAGGTTTATAATGGGGTGGGGAGGGCGAGGGGTGCTTGAAACAGATGATACTTCTCTTTTTACAAACAAAGGGTCAACCCCAAACACAATTCAAGTGCATGTCCAGTGAGATATAATGCAAGCAATGAATGAGTGATAAGCTTCCAAATGTCACACCATATCAGCTTGAGCCTGACTTAGCAGAACATTCAATTACCAACCCTTCAATAGCAGGGGGAAAGTTTGTGAGTAAAATGTTCTATCACAGTCACATCAACCCAAGCCAGAGTAGTGAGAATGATCCACACCTGTTTTAAATTCAGTGTTGTGATTACAAACAGGAAAGAGTTAAGATGGAGCGAATATGCCTCTCCGGTCTGCCAAGTCTGTCTGTGTGGGATGTTGTATTCAGACTGGTGCTCTCCTCTCCCAGACACATGAAACATGCCTTAAACGACGACTGCAGCAGCCCCAGTGTGTGCCTTTCAGCTTTCACATACAGAGAATGACTCATCCGCACACACATTAATGAGATGTTAACCAGGCCTAGTGTGTGTGTGTGTGTGTGCACGCGCGTATTTGTGTGTGTAGGGATATCCATCTTAAGCCACTTCCATTAGGAACCAAAAGCTTGTTTCAACAAAACAATTTCCATCCTTTTCTTCCATGTATATATGGATCTCTTCAGCATGCTCATGCATACCTTATGCCCTGCACTGACCCCTTTTACGAGCGCTAGCTGGTTGACTGGCTGAAACAGGAAGCTGAAATGAATGCACTAGCTAAGATTTCTCACCCTCTTGTTAACCCTCTTTGTCTGAAACCAGTCGCTCACCTCAAGCACCATCATCAGCCGCTCGTTCTCCAGCCCCTCTCACTGACTTTGTGATTACTGGCTGGCCCGGCTAAGGAGGGCTCACCCCCACTTTAAGTGATTACTAATTACAGTGTACAGACAAGATGCTACTTGGTGTTACTGGGGAGACTACCAAACTAACTTACAAGTGCCTCTACATCATCACTTTTCCTTGCTGTCAGTGGTTGTTTTTTCCCCACTCTCATTGCCGTAAGTGGTGTACGTTTGTTGATCTGTGAGTAATTTTATTCAAAAGATAACGTCGCCATGTCTAGATGCGAGAGAGACTTGTGAATATGAGTTCTTATCTTGTTTGAGATCTAGGCTTTTAGCTTGTACAACAAATATGACTTTTTCGGTGCATAGTGGATTGCATTTTTAGTAAACAAACTTATTTGAGCAAATATAATCAATGTTGTTTTTGAAATGTGAAGCGTAGTTATGTGTGTTTTACAGTATACCTACAGTGCCTTCAGAAAGTATTCATACCCCTTGACTTATTTCACATTTCATTGTGTTACAGTCTGAATTCAGAATATATTAAATCAATATTTTGGAGTGTCACAGCAAAGGGGTGTGAATACTTATGTAAATGAGATATTTCTGTATTTCATTTCATTTTCAATAAATATGCAAAACAAAATTCTAGAAACATGTTCACTTTGTCATTATGGGGGCATTGTGTGTAGATGGATGAGACATTTTATTTAATGCATTTTGTACTCAGACTGTAACACAACAACATGTGGAATATGTCAAGGGGTATGAATACTTTCTGAAGGCACTGTACACATCGACCAGCATAGAGTAGCTGAGGACAGCACACACATTTTTCAAATGACCCCCTTCTCAATCACAAATCATTTGGCACCAGCCACTGAAGAGAAGATGTCTCCCTTAATATGTCACAACCGTCACATGCTAAACTAAAGAAAGGGACAAACAAAGAGAGGGAGAAACAGAGGAGGGAGTTAGGGGAGAGATTCTCATTCCGTCCAACCTCTCTCCATCACAAAGTAATGTGCTTTCATCCGCTTTCAATTCCCCTTATCAATCGGCAGCAGGAGAGGAAGCCGTCGATACTTAAAGTGACAGTGGCATTAAAGGATGGCCTTCATCTCCCGTCTCACGGGGAAAGTGACATTTAACTGCACACCCAGGAACCTGTCACTTGTTTATTGCACAAGACAGTCAGTGGATGAACGTTAAGGAGGGGTGGCCTCTGCTGTAAATCACTGCGGCTGTAGACCACTGCATTCTCCCAGACGAGTCACATTAAAAGACAAGTTCCAAGAGGACATCTTGTCAGATAATATGTAACGGGCTTAGGGAGCCAAGGAGGAGTGCTGGCTGTGTCAAACTGATTAAAATGAGAGTGGTGGAAAGCACTAGCTATCATGTATCTACCATTTGCGTCAACACAATGCACAGACAGACAATGTGTTGTAAGGAGACTCAGGGGTTTGTTTTCAGACTGTAAACTCAGTGGCACCAGCACAGCCATGGGCATGTGGTGTTGGATGGCTGGGATTGAAGACCGACAGCAGTATATTGCTCCTCTCAAATATCTCTGGGAGAGGACACATGCCCCCAGAGCAATACTACAGAGCTGCTTCCAGTGACAAAACATGTCCTAATGTGCTTCTGGCAATCAGCTGTGGGGTACGAGATGTGACACTCATACTTGCGGGGAAAACAACGGTCATCTCACCAGCAGCATATGGTCTGTAAATCTACACAGCTGTATCTATGAGAGACATGTACAACTGGCTGCTTTACATGGGGCCACAAAGCCCCTCTGTCCTTGGCCGTGACACGTGTTACAAAGACGTCACAGTGCCTGTGCGATTGTCCTCGCAGTGAATGCTGTTCGAGCTGCTTTTTAAGACATCTGGCATGCAATTCAACACAACAGACTGAGCACTGAGCGACGTCGTTTTCCAGCACCCATGAATGGTGATAGAATGAGAGTTACACACCCAGGTTCAGGGACGGCCCGGGAGTTTTTTGGTGGGTGGGGGTTCAGTCTCAGCTTACTGTTGAGAGTTAGAATAGTAGAACATAAGGTGCAGTTTCGATATGTGGTTGTGCATTAGCAGTTTTCCTCTTGTTGTGTCAGTCACTGACAGTCAATTAGCCCACTTCAGCTAACATTTTTTAGATTATAGTCTAGTGTTTCCCAACTCCGGTCCTCCAGTACCCCCAACAGCACTCATTTTTGTTGTAGCCCTGGACAAAAACACCTGATTTGACTTGTCTAGGGCTTGATTTTTATTATATCTTTTTTATTTATTTAATTAAGCAAGTCAGTTAAGAACAAATTCTAACAAAAGGCCACCTGCGGGGATGGGGGATGGGATTAAAAATATAGGACAAAACACATATCACGACAAGAGAGACACCACAACACTACATAAAGAGAGAACTAAGACAACAAGATGGTGAAGCCAATTGATGAGCATGTCACGCCCTGATCTGTTTCACCTGTCCTTGTGATTGTCTCCACCCCCTCCCAAGCTTATTTCCCCTATTGTATTTATTCCTGTGTTTCCTGTCTCACTGTGACAGTTCGTCTTGTATGTTTGTCAAGTCAACCAGCGTGTTTTTATCATTCTCCTTTGCTATTCTCATTCTCCTTTGCTATTCTCTTTTAAATAGTCTTCCTGGTTTTGACCCCTGCCTTACTCTGGACTACTTTCCCGCCTGCCTGCCCTTTGGTACCTGTTGAACTCTGAACTTTTGCCTGTCCAAGACCATTCTCTTGCCTTATCCTATTGGATTATTAAATATTGTAAGACTCCAACTATCTGCCTCTTGTGTCTGCATCTGGGTCTCGCCTTGTGTCATGATAGAGCATCTAATATTGGGTCCCTGGTGTACTGTCGTGAATGTTGGGGGAACGGGAGGGCGGATGGGACAGGGGGTGACGGGTGAGGAAGGGGGGGGGGGTTACTAGGAATCTTAACAGAACAGAGACCGGGAGGGAGTGGCTCAGGGTGGCAGTTTCAAGCTGCCTGCTGACTGGCGATTGGCTAACCTCCCAGCCAATGACTCCTAAAACAAATTAAGTGCCACAGGAGGCCTGCTCGGGTTTATTTCAATTTGGCAAAGTCACCAGTGAGATTTCATCCCTAATGACCAAAAGGGGGCTGGGAGGGAACGGGAGAGGGCTTGCTCTGGGTGTCTGTGTGTGTTTGTTATCCCACAGGTGGGAGGGAAGGTTGGAACAGAAACATAGGCCAGCAGATCGAGAGCTGCTTTCCTTGAACATGATTGGTCAATAAATAGATCAATATTTTTACAAAATACAATATTAATGACATAAAATGTGTAACATTTGCCTCTGCATTCCTTCCATGTCTGTTTGCTGTTCTTGGTGAGCTAGCTTTGGTACAGGTTTCGCAGTCAGTGAACAGGTTGGTGCTGGTGTAGATGGTCACTATGAGGAAGTGGAGCTGGGGTCATAGAGGGTCAACATAACTAGTGTCAATAAGAAGAAAGCTTAGTTGTGGGCTTCTAGTGTGACAACATTGAAACTGTACAGTTGTAGAGCCCATAGAAAGAGTACAATAAACCACATCGGGACCAAATCAGGAAACTAACAAGTATGAGTTGGCACTAACGCTCAATACATATTATCCTATTGTCTTGGCACACCAATAATACACACTGGCCTCAAGATTTCAGCCTGTTTTGGTGGGAAGGAGTTTTGGCCTTCCATTGTGACATCAACATGCTGTAAAATTAGTTAGTAGACCAATAGGAAAGAGTTTAAAACCTTATGTTCAGTGTTCCCCACCCAACTCAAACCACTGACAGTCCAAGCAAAACTCTTGCTTGAGAAATTGCTCTTTGCTAAGAAGCAATTATTATTATTTTTACCATTTAATTGAAAACAATCACAGGTAGATACTTAACTGTTGCCCACAAATGATTTGATATTGAGATAAAAATTGGACCTTTAACAAGGCTTCTTCCAATGACCAGATCATCCACAGGCTAATTAGCCTAGCATCCTGGCAACACTGAAGGTTAATGCACTTAAAGGCGCAGGGAGAGGGTTGGGTAACCCTGCTTTTACATGATATACAATAAATGTAAATTAGTATTATCTAGACTGTAGGATGTACTGGCAGACATATCAGTGCATATCAGTGTGGATGACGGATCACCAACTCAAGCTGAACCTCGGCAAGACGGAGCTGCTCTTCCTCCCGGGGAAGGACTGCCCGTTCCATGATCTCGCCATCACGGTTGACAACTCCATTGTGTCCTCCTCCCAGAGCGCTAAGAACCTTGGCGTGATCCTGGACAACACCCTGTCGTTCTCAACTAACATCAAGGCGGTGGCCCGTTCCTGTAGGTTCATGCTCTACAACATCCGCAGAGTACGACCCTGCCTCACACAGGAAGCGGCGCAGGTCCTAATCCAGGCACTTGTCATCTCCCGTCTGGATTACTGCAACTCGCTGTTGGCTGGGCTCCCTGCCTGTGCCATTAAACCCCTACAACTCATCCAGAACGCCGCAGCCCGTCTGGTGTTCAACCTTCCCAAGTTCTCTCACGTCACCCCGCTCCTCCGCTCTCTCCACTGGCTTCCAGTTGAAGCTCGCACCCGCTACAAGACCATGGTGCTTGCCTACGGAGCTGTGAGGGGAACGGCACCGCAGTACCTCCAGGCTCTGATCAGGCCCTACACCCAAACAAGGGCACTGCGTTCATCCACCTCTGGCCTGCTCGCCTCCCTACCACTGAGGAAGTACAGTTCCCGCTCAGCCCAGTCAAAACTGTTCGCTGCTCTGGCCCCCCAATGGTGGAACAAACTCCCTCACGACGCCAGGACAGCGGAGTCAATCACCACCTTCCGGAGACACCTGAAACCCCACCTCTTCAAGGAATACCTAGGATAGGATAAAGCAATCCTTCTCACCCCCCTTAAATGATTTAGATGCACTATTGTAAAGTGGCTGTTCCACTGATGTCAGAAGGTGAATTCACCAATTTGTAAGTCGCTCTGGATAAGAGCGTCTGCTAAATGACTTAAATGTAAATGTACTGTATGGGTGCTTCCCAAATAGTACATTATTCACCTAGGGCAAAATTTGTGCTCTAAAATAGGTTACAGGGTGCCATTTGGGAGGCAGACATACTGTAGCAGAGGCTCGTCATCAAGGCCACTCTACTCACCAGCTGCAGGAAGGTGAGGTAGCGCTTCCACCAAAGATATCTCTGCATATGAGGCCCTAGAGCTGCTAGCCAGTAGTACAGATACTGTTGGCCATGTAGTGTATGTGGACATCCCTTCAAATTAGTGGATTCAGCTATTTCAGCCACACCCGTTGCTAACAGGTGTCTAAAATTGAGCACACCGCCATGCAATCTCCATAGACAAACATTGGCAGTAGAATGGCATGTACTGAAGAGCTCAGTGACTTTTAATGTGGCACCTTCATAGGATTTCACCTTTCCAAAAAGTCAGTTCGTCACATTTCTGTCTTGCTCGAGCTTCCGTGGAAACTGTAAGTGCTGTTATTGTGAAGTGGAAACGTCTACGAGCAACAACGGCTCAGCTGCGAAGTGGTAGGCCACACAAGCTCACAAAACAGGACCGCCCGAGTGCTGAAGCGCGTAGCGAGTAAAAATCGCCTGTCCTCGGTTGCAACACTCACTACCGAGTTGCAAGCTGCCTCTGGAAGCAACGTCAGCACAAGAACTGATCGTCTGGAGCTTCATGAAATGGGTTTTGATGACCGAGCAGCCGCACACAAGCCTAAGATCACCATGCGCAATGCCAAACGTTGGCTGGAGTGGTGTAAAGCTCACTGTCTTTGGACTCGTTCTGGAGTGATGAATCATGCTTCACTATCTGGCAGTCCGACAGACAAATCTGGGTTTGGCGGATTCCAGGAGAACTCTACCTGCCAACAGTAAAGTTTGGTGGAGGAGGAATAATGGTCTGGGGCTGATTTTCATGGTTTAGGCAAGGCCCCTTAGTTCCATTGAAGGGAAATCTTAATGCTACAGCATACAATGACATTCTAGACGATTTTGTGCTTTCAACTTTGTGGCAACAGTTTGGGGCAGGGCCTTTCCCCAGACAGCATGACAAAGTGAGGTCCATACAGAAATGGTTTGTCGAGATCTCGGTGTGGAAGAACCTGACTGGCCTGAATAAAGCCTGACCTATGTCCACATACTTTTGTCCATGTAGTCTATATCACCACATGCACCGATGAGTTGATAAGGCCTATAAGGAAGCCTGGAGGGAGGAAGACACAAAATACCCAGAGAATTTGCTATTCCTTCCGTGGAATGTTTATAGTTATTCACTGTTTTAATACAAGGTCAGTTGTGTTTAACTTGTTTCTAAAGCTGGGATTTAATATTGAATAGCAACGTCTTGATTTAATCTCAAAGTGTGACTAACCGCCCATCTGTCCGTCTTAGGACACGCGATGTGAAATAAAATAGCCAGGCTGTGTTTACTATCTTTAAACCAAAAGGAGGGCAAATGCTGCATCAAGATGCACTGCCAGCTGTTTTCTGCAAACTCACCGCCATTTTAAACAAATTATAGAGCATCACAGTGCCAAACGCTTGTCTTAATCTTTGCCATTCTGTTCCAATCCTTGCTAGTCTAGTTTGATCACCGCTGCTTTCACCGTGGCAAATGTCTTTTTCAAATAGCAGGGGCAGGAAACAGTTCCAAGGACAATGTGGGTATGGTTGCATGTGTTCCAGACTCATTGAAATGTCAGGTGCATTTCAGTGCGTGGGTGTGTGCACTGTATATCTCCAGAAGAACAAGTATGAAAAGCTGAATCATTCTTTCAACCAAGACCGAGCAAGAAGCAGATACAAGAAATAGATTGTGCAGTGTCATACTGTTACAGACAGGAGATTATTGTCTGTGTCTATCACCGGGTAAATTAAACACTGCCCCTGCTGTAGTGATGTGAATGGGACGTACTCCTGCCACGTACTTGACCCCAGCCCACCAGTTGAAGATCATGGTGCCGTGGCGGTAGACATGTAGGAAGGCATGTTGTGGCCTTACCTAAACGCTGCAAAAATGCATTATGTGATTAGTTATATTCAGTTACCAATTTACATTATATAAAGTCAACCCTGACTAATGAAACTACAATAAATAACTCCTAGAAGTTTACCCCATTTCACCACTCATATACCATTCCTCATATGGAAATGTCTATGCACAGGACAGTACTGCCATCTAACGTCAGATTGGTAAATTATGGAATGGGACACAATTGTAAAACCTGCACAGAAATACCCGACAGCTACTTATACCAGATCCACTGAAGCATGGCAGCCGTTTTGTTGATAGTCAACTCAAGTCAGTTGGCCGGCTGGATAAGCTAAAGTAGGTTTAGCTTCTTGCTTCAGGAGGATTTAGAAAATCCCTTACACAACCACACTTATTCAACCTACAGCCATTTCTGTTTTAATTCCCTGTCTCCTACAAAAGATTTAACATACACTTTCTTTGAAGATTTCTTTCACAGAAGAGTAACACAGCCCTATATCAAATAACAAGGTGTTGTTGGCATAAATAATGGTGATGATGAAGGCATTTCCCTTGGCTATACCACTAGAGTCTAGACTAGAGGGGGCATTCATGTTAAAATGAACACAACTTTAGAAATGACAAATTATTTTGTCATACGACAGTTATTTATAATAGGCTCTAATAGTCTATATTCCGGTACAAACTGAATAGAACGGACTTCGTAGCCTGCACTCATCGACCGGTTTGCACAAATTGCTGATCTGAAGGTCGCAGACCACCGAACCATGGCATGGAGATTGTTGAATTTGTCTGCCGTCCAGCGCGCCATTCTCCCAGTGTTGACGATGATATCTGACCTGAGTTATCGCGTACCATCACCCCCCACGGCAATAAAGTAATCCATCTGCTGCGCATAGTGTTTTAGCCTATCTATTTAATGCCTTGCCCACTTCTGAGCGGTTATTTAAGGGTTTTAAAGAATGGTGAATAGATTAAGATATAGGCCTAGGCAGTAATATTGTCCTATTATTTGAGAAATTCATTAGTTGACATAAAGGTGAAACACTACTGACAGTGAGATGTAGCCCTGCTGCTAATTTATAATCTATGGCTCACAGATGAGTAGGAGCAAGGTAAGACTCATTCAACCGGGAATGCAGGTCACCAACCTATCTTCTCTGGCACATTAGTAATAGAGCAGCTGAGTTGTTCCTCCGTTTGAGGTCAGACGAAACACATTTTGGAATTCCCTACTTCTGACTTCCCCCTCCCCACTGTCTGTCCTCGGTGCCCGTTTTGTCACTTTATGCTGGTGATGTGGTCATATTAGGTTTCCTCACTGTATCCACTGACAGTAACTGAAGACAAGCAAAATAAGTCCACCATTTATGAACATAGGAACATAACACATATTGAACTTATTTTGATTACATTCATACATCATCATAATCATACTTTTAATTGTGCATTTAGATGAGTTATATAGAACATAGTAGGTTTAGGCTACATGCTTGTGAATAACCAGTATCTGACCATGGAACAACCAGGAACCTGGAACCTACATTTTGGATGCCTAAGTCTAACCTGAAGTCCAGCACCCTGCCCTGCATTACAGGCCTCTCTCATATTTTTAAGTGGGAGAACTTGCACAATTGGTGGCTGACTAAATACTTTTTTGCCCCACTGTAGATGCAGCTGTCAGAGCCACTTACCACAAGGGTATCTATGGCAACTGCACCATGAGTGAAAGCACACTTCTAAAGGGAATCACAGACATTTAATTTCTGTTTGGTTCATCATTATAAAACACTGTCTGCTGTAGTGCCCCCATTGGAATAGAATGTCTGGAACACCCCTTCCTATAATGGGAACTGATTCTGAATAATAATTGTGCATTTAGATGAGTTATATAGAACATAGTAAGTTTAGGCTACGTGCTTGTGAATAACCAGTATCTGACCATGGAACAACCAGGAACCTGGAACCTACATTTTGGATGCCTAAGTCTACCCTGAAGTCCAGCACCCTGCCCTGCATGGGTTCAGTGACTGTCAGCCCCATTTTCCTCAGCACAGCATGTCTACAGACACCTCAGTAAGGTTTGCCCTGCAGACTTCATAGCAGAGAGTAGAACATGTCACCCGACCACATATAGGGAAGACATACTGTAATTCCAAGGGCCAAATTACTCCAGTTTACTGTACAAGTTCACTTTATCAGATACAATTGACAGGCACAGACAAAATCGAACTGAATTCATACAAAACTATTTATCAGACAGTCACGTCACTGACACAAGCCCCCACCACCATGCTAACTAACTGTTACTCGTCTCAGCAACGACACAGATGATGTTAATTGGAATCCTGTTTATCTGAGTCTGACCCCGGGTTGTGGTGCTGATGATGCTGCTGGTGATGTATGTTTGGCATGTTACCACCCCCCTCAGACAACATCTGGAACTGGGTTGCTGACAGTAGTGACTTCAATCTGCCACTGTACTGTCTGTCTCGTTAACAGCCATTCCTGCGCTGCTCAGAGACTCGTTTCGCTGTCTGCTGTTCCACCCAGCTGAGTAACTCCATTTGGATTCCTGCATAACAATGGAACACACTAAAGTTAACAAAATAGGTACGAGCTAAAAAGACATCACCTGGGAGAGCCACAGAGCGATCTCACTATTATTCAGAATCAGTTCTCATTATAGGAAGGGGTGTTCCAGACATTCTATTCCAATGGGGGCACTACAGCAGACAGTAGCGTTTTCTAATGATGAACCAAACAGAAATTAAATGTCTGCGATTCCCTTTAGAAGTGTGCTTTCACTCATTGTGCAGTTGCCATAGATGCGCTTGTGGTAAGTTGCTCTGACAGCTGCATCTATATAGGGGTAGTGGAGGAAGCTGTAGGGCAGGACTATGTGGCACGTCAGACTCCCACATCTGCCAGCGAGAGATCCATGGCTACATGAATGAGTTGTCACACCAATTACAAAGATCTCTGTGGATAGAAAATATCGCATTTAAACCTGACAGATACTTCATGCCATTGAAGTCAAAGAGCAGTGGTAAGCTTTAGATTAGTGCTGACATGTTGCCTTCAATCAATACAAGCCCATTCCTTATTCATGGAACATTTATAATTCTGAGAAATAACATGACAGTACTTGGACTTGGGCTGTCCCACAGAAGGACCCCTCTGTGATGGCTCTTACCTGTCGTATTGAAGTGAAGAGGTTATTTAGCAACTCTCGGAGGACAGTGGAAGTTGATAAATGTGCTTCTTTATTGTTTGAAGTAAAATACCAAGGCATTTCGGCCCTAAGCCTTCATCAGGGTTTTTGCCTCTCAATCCCTGCACCTTGGTTGGAGAGCGATATAGTGGCAGTGTTTCATTCCCTTCTTACCTGCCATATACCAGGAAGTCGTCCTTGTTTCCATATAGGGGCTCCCAGACATCATCCTGTAGCTGGGCCTGTAGGTAGACAGGGATGTCCGGGGGGGGGCCCTCCTCTTCAGTTCCCAGTACATGGCTCAGGACTGGACCTCCCGTTCATTCACAATGAGGAGAGACGTGTCTGTCAGGTTGCTGCGGAGCAGCTTGTCATGCAGGCCTTCTAGTCTACTCAGCGGGACAAAGATAGGGCAAACATGATACAGATGCCGATATTTACTCCTCCGCATTCTATCATCATTTGGATATTTGGGTAGGCAGCTCTTAACAACTTTCTGAAATGGATCACCAGCAGCATTTCATCAACATCAATTTGTTTGAAAAAACATTACCGCATCCTTATGATTTCCCCCCAAATCTTTCCACAGTGGTATAATAACAGTATGTTACAGTAGGTCCACAGTGATTATGCCAGGCAGATTCTGAAGACTTCTCTCTTACTTGGAGGCCTGTGTGAGGCAGAAGTGTCAGCAGGCTTTCAGTAGAGCCAGAACAACTACATTTCCAAGCAGCCCCTTCATGGGGGCCCCATGGCCCTTGATCTCACAGCGCGGTGCCGGCTTACAGATCTTGGAGGCATCATTGTCCCCTTCTACTAACAGAGGCGATGCCCATAGGAGCCCTGGCAGAGCAGCACACAGCCTCAGAGTAAAGAGACCCTGCATCATCTTCTCCCAACCTCACCTAAAAAGAGTTCCAGGAGAGAGAGGGCAATGTCAGAAGCTCATTTTCAGATTTGATTCTCATTGCAAATCTTAAAATGCATCTCTAGCAAGGAAAATAGCTATAGTCTCTGCTAAGTACAGTATGCAATTAAAATAAACGACTGAATGACATAACTGGACTGACCTAGTTGAGGCTCTCTTCTGCGCGACACAACTAACCGATAGTGTTACACTGCTGTTTTTAAGCTTTCAAGTCTCATAGCAAAGGGTCGGAATACTTGTAAATAAGGTATTTTGATTATTTTTTTTATAGATTAGCAAACATTTCTAAAAACCTGTTTTCGCTTTGTCATTATGGGGTATTGATGAGGAAAATTGTATATTTTATCCATTTCAGAACAAGGCTGTAACGTAACAAAATGTGTAAAAAGTTAAGGAGTCTGAATACTTTCCAAATGCACTGTAGTTCCTGTAACATGAATCAGTTTAATAGAATCTAGTCATCACAGTACTATGAGTAAGGTATTGTCTCCTGTGCAAAATAATGTTTCACCCTTTATTGGAGTGATAAATGTGAATACTTCAACACCCCAAAAAATTAAAGCCACAAGCAGCCTACTTAAAATATGTATTTATTCCTCTTCTTCAGTACCGTTGTTTTGATCAATCAGAGTCGTCTACAAACCTCCTCCCACCAAGAGGTTCTGCTTTCTAGCAAATATCCCATTAGTGATTGTAACAAAATACGCCTCAGGTTATTCAGCCTGAGTTCAGGGGACGCAGCCAGTATACAATGCAGGCCCCACAGTTCTCCAAAGGCTGTACACTGCACTGCACTTTCCAAATGCAGCTAAACTGATTCCCATGACAAAATACAACCTACTCCTCCAATTTGTCCACTTAACATAAGTGACAATGGGGGGGGGGGGGGGGCAGATGACTGCTGCTCTTTATTGTTTTGATGGAGGTTATGTTTCCTACCCAAAATAAACACCTAATTCTTTAGCAGAAGTAAACCATTCTGAAAACCACTTGTGAAACCAAGTCCAAAACCAAGAATGTCAAAATCCTGAAGTACCCCTTTAAAGCAATGAGGCCCTTTATCTACTTCCACAGAGTCAGATATACAAATGGTATCCATAAGTTCGTCCTTGTGTCCTGAAGTGTCCCTTCAAAACGTGTTCTTGGTTTTGGACTTGGTTTCTCATTTTGTCCTGGGAGCCACATCCGGTCTTCATCATGGCCTGGTGGGCCGCACTGAAAATTTGAGATTTGAGCGTCAAAATTTGCTAACATTGCCCTCAATCCATCATTTTTGGAATTTTCAATGCTCCCTGACTATCTAGCTTTAATTTGTTTGTTTTTTATTAGCGAGCTAGACAGTCATAAAACTGTATGAATGTAAAGGTCCTTTATAATAATTTAAAATTGGTTTTAGTCATTTTAAAGTATATGTAGTTTGTTCCCCCCAACTATTTTAAAAATATATACTTATTTTTCCTCAAACCCCCCGGGCTGTATGTTTGACACCCCTGCATTAACACACACCTCCCATTGTGCATACGCTTCCACATTTTCTCCACCACATAGGCCTACTAGCTGTCAAACAGTCAGTCTTTGCTCTATTGTCCTGTAATTTTGCATTGCATTCTTTCAAAATGAAACACATTGAAATAAATAAATAAATGTAAAATCTCTCTTTCATGAGATCACTCCAACGAAAGCCTCATCGCCCCCATCTCCCTCTGGACTATCACATGTGGATATGATTCCTAGACCTAGCTCTGCCAGCTCATCACACCCCATGGCTGTCGTCACCATGATTTTGTTATCCAGGCGGTTGCATAAAGTTCTATAAGATGGCAGGGGGTAGCCTAACTCCCGGAGGAATTCATAACCCTTGCCACCGACCGCACATCGGATCTTACGGGCCTTCAGCACTGTCTCGTGGGACCACACAGCTCTCCGGGAACGCTTGGTCAGTGTCAGGGCGCGGATCTGGTCTTCATACAGAAATGTCTGGAGGCCCCTCTCTATTCTGTCCAGTCTAAACATCCGCTTTTTCATTTCCTCTACCTACACAAAAGAAGAGAACATACATGTCGAAGTGTTGTCTCTTCAAAGATTTTCACAAAACGGTGTTGTTCTTACCTGTAAAATCATTCTAATAACTAAAAGACTGAAGGGTCCATTGCATAATTGCGCATAACAGTAACTTCCAATGAAAAAAAAACAACTTTCTCCATTCAAACTTGATCTAATATGAGGCAATAGTTTGAAATTGTTGAGAAAAAGTAGCTACCACCACACCTCTTTCTGTAATCTGGCTGTGTGTTGCATTTCTTGTTCCAGCAGTGTTCTGTAATGTTGACAATGGATGCAGGGACGTTCCTCTGCCTTGTGCAGTTCATCAGCATCATATTCCTCCCTGCCCAGAGTTGTTTGCCGTCGTGCGTAGCCATGATCCCCCACATTGAGATCCCTCTCCACTACATAGACAGAGCATTAACAACACATTTGACTCAGTCATTTGATCCACTGTTACGATCAGGAATGAACAGTTGTGTGTTAGATCAACAGGACTGGGGCGGCAGTGTAGCCTAGTGGTTAGAGCATTGGACTAGTAACCAAAAGGTTGCAAGTTCAAATCCCCGAGCTGACAAGGTACAAAATCTGTTGTTCTGCCCCTGAACAGGCAGTTAACCCACTGTTCCTAGGCCGTCATTGAAAATAAGAATTTGTTCTTAACTGACTTGCCTAGTAAAATAAAGGTAAAAAAAAAGGACCAACATTTGCATTTGGCTTCTATCTGACAAATTGTGTGCTATCTGGTAATCTATCAATATTTAATTTCACATATGTTAATGTGATTTAGAAATAAATAAAAAGTTAAGTTACCTGGCTCTGGCTTGAGTGGTAGCACTATCTGTGGGGTTACGGGATAAGGTGGATCTTGCACATTGAAAAGAGTGGGGACGGCATTTGGTTTCAGCTTCTGTCCCCCTGCTGGCGACCTGGCGATTTCTTCAAACTGACTCAGCTCAAAATGGTCCTGCGAGAAGACATAGCTGTATGATTAACGTTAGCTGGCTACATACATATCGATGTATGTTCTCTTGGTGCATTATATTGCACTAAAGTCAACTAATAACGTTATGATATTAAATGTGTTGGCAAACTTGTCAACATGTTTTGTCCTAATTTGGAGTTAGGAAACTGTTCACTGATGGACCTAGCTAGCTAGCCAGTCATGTTAGCCACCCATAAACTTGCCTGACACAGTCTGGAATGTGGAGTTGGTAAAAAATTACGCCTGCAGTTTACAAGCCATTTCTTCTTACGTATAGGCTCTTTTGGAAAACGAAACAGTTGCTTCCCAATTGTTGTTGAGTTTGAGCAATTTGGAGCGGAGCACCCACCCATATCTAGCGAGCTAACAAGTCAAAACCGCTAAATATAGCTAGCAAGCTAACCATCAGCCAGTGTTGTTGGCAATGCAGTCGAACGACACAGCTAACTAGCATGTAGCTTGGTGAGGCTAATGCTACCAGAACATTACACTTGTTCTCATAGGAAACAAAACACCAAATACAGAATGTGGTGAAACATGATCTCATCCCAACCATTAACAAAAAGATTAAGCGATGTTCGCAGCATGCCGAAAAAATATTCAATTGCAAAGAAAGTAAATTCCGACTGTTTGAGCCAAAATGGCGCATTTGCCCCAACGGTTGTTTGCTGGCGTCACCGGTATGCGCTATCCAAGTAACTGCCTGCTTCAAATATTTTTTCAAGAGAAGTAAAAACAACATCTCACGCATTAAAATTCGAATTATGGTGACTAAGAAAAAACACCATGTATATTTAGTCGAAATTGTCCCCATATTGAAAATTAAGTGATTACAGAAAGGTTAAACAAATATTTTCAAAAACAAAAACGGTCCACGCGTACTGGGGTCCTTTGTGTGTTGACGGAAAATCTGAGAGGGCCTATTCAGACCAAGTTAGAATATTTGCAGTTTAAACTACGCTTCATTTTCCACATGAATTTGGATCTTTCCAACTGGGATAACGTGAAGAATATCGCATACTAGTGAACAGAACGCTTTCATTGGACAACCGAAAACACCATGCAATGAGCTCCCCGGCAATTCAATAAGTCTAGTCACTCGATCCCATTGTCTTCGGCTAGCTAGCTAACATTAGCTTAGCTATCTAGCTAACGTTAGAATACAGACGTCGAACATTTTGGTTGTGCTCAAATATTTACCTGGTAGCTATGACATCCTCCATGGTAGTCCCTGTTATTGATGTGCAGAATGATAATTTCAAAGAACTGTGGCCTGCTATGGTCCTTGCAATCAAGACGGCCTCATTCATTGCACTGGATACGGTAAGTGTCGCATCATGTTTACAGCGAGTTTAGTCGGAAAAAAATAGCTAGCTACGTACATGGTCTTCTATATGTAATTATATGAGCCCAACAACCTTTTATGTAGGTCTGTTGACACTAATAATGTAATTATGTCTGTGCATGTTTTGTTTCAGGAATTGAGTGGCCTTGGAAATAGAAAAGCTTTGCTGGCAGAGTGAGTATGGCTGTTTTTATTAATTTAAATTTAATCTGGATTTTTCTCATTATGTATTGTAATTTCACGATGGTATCTCAATCTCAAGTGTTGCTTTGGATCTATCTCTGTTTTAATTTTTAAGATGCATAGAGGACCGTTACAAAGCCATATGCAATGCAGCTCGCACACGCTCCATTCTCTCCCTTGGGTTTGCTTGTTATAAGAAACTTGAAAACAAGGTAAAGGTCTCCTTTGCACATTGACATTCAGAAAGCTAAATGTACAGTTTGACATTAATTGATGTCGTATCTCTCTCCAGGATGATACGTACCTTGTGCAGGTGTACAACCTGACATTGCTCTGCAGTGAGGAGTACGTAATTGAACCACAGTCTGTGCAGTTCCTGGTGCAACATGGATTTGACTTCAACAAACAATATGCTGAAGGTGTCCCTTATCTCAGGGGCAATGACAGGGTGAGATCAAGATCGTGTTTTTAATCGCTCAGATCCACAGAGACAAATGCACACGTTTAAACGATACTAAGCCACAGCATTTATTTTGTGGACTATTCCTAATTGTTACCTTTAAGTGGTGAAGTGATCCAGTGTTCTATTCCTTTCTTGTATCCAGAGAGTGGATGCCCATGGAATGAACATGAGGATGCTGTTTGTGGAACTCCTACGGGCTCGCAAGCCTTTGGTGCTGCACAATGGCTTGATTGACATGGTGTTCCTTTATCAGTGCTTCTATGCCCAACTGCCAGATACACTAGGCACGTTCACTGCTGACTTGTCCCAGATGTTCCCTGCTGGGATCTATGACACCAAGTACGCTACAGAGTATGAGCTGCGCTTTGCTGCCTCTTACCTGGAGTATGCCTACAAGAAGTGGTTAGTATAGTAAATACTAATATACTCGGGGCTCAATTCAATCACATCCGCATAGCGATTGTTTTGACATGTTGGAAGTGAAAATGCGTTGGAGCGCACAAATCCACAAGTGGCTCCCGGCATAATACCTAAAGCGGACACTGCCATTTGGCTGCACGTAGTCGCATTAACAAAAATCCCCATGCAGCCTTGTTTACAAGTTTGAACGCTGGAACTTGATATGTCATATACACCTAGATTAGGCTGATAGAAATCTGTATTATTTACTGATTTTTCAATTAGATTGTAATTATTTCTATATAGCCTATACTTTCCCGTGCTGATCTTCTAACGGGAGTAGGGCGGGTGTGGCTTTGAGACAATGACTGCAAGAGCAGCTGCTCACTGATTGACTGAGCCAATGCAGTTCCACCTCTAACAACGTCAAAACATCCGCTATGCAGGTGTCTGCTATTGCCAGTTAACGCTTGATCTGATAGACTAAGGCCTAAATTCAATCTGACCCGTAAAGCTGTGGTAGTATATCAGTGCTGTTTGCCACAATATTTTGATAAGTACAGTGCATTCTGAAAGTATTCCCGACCCCTTGACTTCTTCCACATTTTGTTACGTTACAGCCTTATTCTATAATGGATTAAATTAAATGTTTTCCTGATCAGTCTACACACAATATCCCATAATGACAAAGTGAAAACAGGTTTTTAGAAATGTTCGCAAATGTATTAAGAACAGATCTTATTTCCATAAACATTCAGATCCTTTGCGATGAGACTCAAAATTGAGCTCATGTGTGTTTCCATGGATTATTCTTGACGTTTCTACAACTTGGAGTCCACCTTTTGGTAAATTCAGTTGATTGGACATGATATGGAAAGGCACACACCTGACTATATAAGGTCCCACGGTAAGGTCGACACTGCTTGTATTTGGTACATGTGACAATTTGATTTGACAGTGCATGTCAGAGCAAAACCAAGCTATGATGTCAAAGGAATTGTCCATAGAGCTCAGAGACAGGATTGTGTCGAGGCACAGATCTGAGGAAGGGTACCAAAACATTTCTGCAGCATTGAATGTCCCCAAGAACACAGTGGCCTCCATCATTCTTAAATGGAATAAGTTTGGAACCACCAAGACTCTTTCTAGAGCTGGCCGCCCAGCCAAACTGAGCAATCAGGGAGAAGGGCCTTGTTCTGAGGGGTCGACCATGAACCCGATTGCCACTCTGACGGAGCTCCAGAGTTCCTCTGTGGATAATGGGAAAACATTCCAGAAGGACAACCATTTCTACAGCACTCCACCAATCAGGCCTTTAAGGTTGACTGGCCAGACGGAAGCCACTCCTCCTTAAAAGGCACATGACAGCCCGCTTAGTTTGCAAAAAGGCACCTGACCATGAGAAACAAGATTCTCTGGTCTGAATGACAAGCGTCACATCTGGAGGAAACCAGGCACTATCCCTATGGTGAAGCATGGTGGTGGCAGCATCATGCTGTGGGAAGGTTTTTCAGTGGCAGGGACTGGGAGACTAGTCAGGATCATGGGTAAAATGAAGAGTAACCTAACAAAATGTGGAAAAAGTCAAGGGGTCTGAATACTTTCCCAATGCACTATATATGCGCCACATTTCAAGAGGTAGTCAAGTTATTTGTGGTGGTCATTTTTTTCACAGCAAACTGGACAACAGCAAGTCGATTGAGGCTGGTGGTGGTGGACGCCATCTGTTCCTGGAGTTCTGCAAATACTCAGCGCCCCTGAGTAACTATGTGGACTATAGGCCCTGTCTAGCTGGGTTTAGCCCGGATGGACTTCTCAATGTCTGCCAGCGCTTCTCTGTAAGTAGTAGTACATCACTTCTCATAAACCAGGTTCTGTTTTAAAGGATCCCTAAAATGTCTGTGCCAGGATAATCAGCACTGGGGTATCTCATATACTATTTTTATAATGGTAATGCAGTATTCAGTACCATGTCTACCACTTAGCTTGTGTTTTCTGTATTTGCCAGGCTTATGGATGGTGCCCCAATGGGTCACAGTGCCCCTTGTCACATGACACTGACCTCATCATCCAGCATGATGAAAAGGAAAAGAAAAAGAAACGGAAGAGGAAAAGAAAGAACTCTTCTCAGGGGAAAGTTGATGGTGCCCCCAAGAGCAAGCAGCCCCATATGGAGCTAAAGCAGGACCCGGTGATCCCTGACAAAGACACCAAACCTCCCCCTCTCACAGAGCTGGTAGATGGGGCTCAGGCACAGATGCCAGAGAGCGATGAGAAGATGAAGACTAAGGTGGAGGAAGGCAACGGAGTCAGAGAGCCACAGGCTGTGTCTGCAGATGAGGAAATGAAGACGGACAAAGAGGTGGAAAGAAATGGAGTGTCAGAGCCACAGCCTCTGGACACACCGGATGCAGAGAAGAAAGAAGAGTCCAAGAGGAAGAAGCTGGAGGGAGGTACCCACCGGGCAGGGTTTGACGCATTCATGACAGGCTACATTTTCTCCTATGCTGCCACTTTGACAGAGAGAGTAGGTAAGCCACCGAGCTCAGAGTCCTGGCTCCCCGAGTGCCTGAACAAGGTTTACCTCAGTGGCAAGTCTGTCCCGATGCATATCGTCAAGAGCACATTCTCCAAGTCCTTCAAGGCTCACTTGCACAAGATGGATGTCGTGTGGGGGAAGGGTGTGGTTAGCAAAGTAGAGGGAACGGTCTAAACATTAAATGGAACCAAACCTATTCCTGGTTTATAATAAAGCCTTTTTAGTTAAAGTACATTTGTTTAATTTCATGTATTGTTTCAATAAAGGCTTTTCCTTGGTTATGACAGACATGGTGATTTGTGTCCTGAAAACCACTTGATGTGAGATTAGGCAGGCAAGCCCTTATTTCTAACGATGAGTAAAGTGTATGACTACCTTTATAGGGTCACCAAAAGAAGCAAAATATGAACATTTATTTAAGCGATTGGGAACATGTTCCTTAAACAAAGTACAACTCAAACCAGATTTGGATTAAAACAAGCGTTCTGCTTATACATGTTCATAAATCAGCCAAGACTGGAGGGGAATAACAACAAAATAAAGAATTTGCACAATCAATATCACAACATTGCATCCAGACAAACTGCATACAAAGCAGTAAGATGTGAAATGTATCTTTTTATAAATATCAAAATAGATCCTCTATGCAAAACAATCCTGACACAGTTTACATTTATTGCATAGAAATGTAGTGATGAAAAGAACAATGTTTCTCGTTTAAGTGCAATTTCCTATTAAAGTAGTTACTGACTGGAGTATTTCAGTATATCAAAACAGGTGCCACGGGAGTCATGAACCAAAGCACAAGTGAGTGAGCCATCCACACCAACTAGTGCTGTTTGCACAGCTTATACCCAACGGAGCTGCTGACCAAAAATAGGACCCGCTGACAAAAGTGTGGTGGATCACACATTCAAGCCACACTTGACACATTCCTCTATACATAGAGCTATAAAGTTATACTTTGGTAGATTCTGAACCAGTTTCTCTCTAAGCAGTCATCTGAAAAACAATCCTTTAAAAATGTGCACACCAACATATAGGCCTGCCAAACATTTCAAAATGTTAAAGGTACGTACAAACGATCACATTTCCAGTGCTCGTGGGGGTGTACATTTAAACAAACTTGTTTTACTGGTAAGTTTACTGTTTAAATGCTCTGTAATGTACATTTTTATTAGTCTTCACAAGAGACCTCAGTAGTCTGGTAAACCACTCATTAACTAACCCTTTAATAAAAATGGTAAGGATCTATTCCCTACACCTTAGCTTGGACTCGTTCATCTAAAACGCACAATCGTCCAGAACAAAAATACTACCAGTCACAATGAATCTTAAGGCAGGGATCTCAATGTTGGGAAGGCAGTGAGTATGCCGTTTTTCATTCAGACCACAACCCTTTCTCCATGTTAAGAGTGTTAGATTTGTTACTTTCATATGTATAGTTGAAGTCGGAAGTTTACATAAACTAGTTTTAATGACTCCAATTAAAGTGTTTCAACCACTCAACAAATTTCTTGTTAACAAACTATAGTTTTGGCAAGTCGGTTAGGACATCTACTTTGTGCATGACAAGTAATATTTCCAACAATTGTTTACAGACAGATTTCACTGTATCACAATTCCAGTGGGTCAGAAGTTTACATGCACTAAGATGACTGTGCCTTTAAACAGCTTGGAAAATTCCAGAAAATGATGGCATGGCTTTAGAAGCTTCTGATAGCCTAATTGACAACATTTGAGTTAATTGGAAGTGCACCTGTGGATGTATTCCAAAGCCTACCTTCAAACTCAGTGCCTCTTTGCTTGACATCATGGGAAAATCAAAAGAAATCAGCCAAGACCTCAGAAAATAAATTGTAGACCTCCACAAGTCTTGTTCATCCTTGGAGCAATTTCCAAACCCCTGAAGGTACCACATTCATCTGTACAAACAATAGTACGCAAGTATAAACACCATGGGACCACGCAGCTGTCATACCGCTCAGGAAGGAGACGCGTTCTGTCTCCTAGAGATGAACGTACTTTGATGCGAAATGTGCAAATCAATCCCAGAACAGCAGCAAAAGACCTTGTGAAGATGCTGGAGGAAACAGGTACAAAAGTATATATATCCACAGTAAAACAAGTCCTTTATCGACATAACCTGAAAGGCCACTCAGCAAGGAAGAAACCACTGCTACCAAACCGCTATAAATAAGCCAGACTGGTTTGCAACTGCACATGGGGACAAAGATCATACTATTTGGAGAAATGTCCTCTGGTCTGATGAAACAAAAATATAACTGTTGGGCCATAATGACCATTGTTATGTTTGGAGGAAAAAGGGGGATGCTTGCAAGCCGAAGAACACCATCCCAACCGTAGAGCACGGGGTGGCAGCATCATGTTGTGGGGGGGGCTTTGCTACAGGAGGGACTGGTGCACTTCACACAATAGATGGCATCATGAGGACAGAAAATTATGTGGATATATTAAAGTAACATCTTAAGACATCAGTCAGGAAGTTAAAGCTTGGTCGCAAATGGGTCTTCCAAATGGACAATGACCCCAAGCATACTTCCAAAGTTGTTGCAAAATAGCTTAAGGACAACAAGGTCAAGGTATTGACGTGGCCATCACAAAGCCCTGACCTCAATCCTATAGAACATTTGTGGGCAGAACTGAAAAGGCGTGCGCGAGCAAGGAGGCCTACAACCTTAGTTACACCAGCTCTGTCAGGAGGAATGTGCCAAAATTCACCCAACATATTGTGGGAAGCTTGTGAAAGGCTATCCAAAACATTTGACCCAAGTTAAACAATTTAAAGGCCATGCTGCCAAATACTAATTGAGTGTATGTAAACTTCTGACCAACTGGGAATGTGATGAAAGAAATAAAAGCTGAAATAAATAATTATCTGCTTTTAATCTGACATTTCACATTCTTAAAATGAAGTGGTGATCCTAACTCACCTAAGACAGGGAATTCTTACAAGGATTAAATGTCAGGAATTGTGAAAGACTGAGTTTAAATGTATTTGGCTAAGGTGTATGTAAACTCCTGACTTCAACTGTACATGTACTTCCATGCATTTCCCTATGGGGCAGAATATAATCACAATAAAACATCAAGGAGTAGGCAGTGATTTAAAACCAGCATACACACAAATAACATCAAGGAATTAGAAGAACCCTGGTTTAAGGACAACTTTAAGAAGAAAAAAAAGCACTTTTCAGTATATTAAATAAAAACAATCTTGAAAAAATAATCTATCTGCAAAGCATCGATAAAGATGAACTGAGGGTCTCTCTGAGGAGTGTCTCTCTCAAAGCGCCTTTTCTCCATGGCCTGTTTAGTCCTAGATGTCACACTTAAGATGGCAGTTCTGTGGAGGCGTGTATGGCCGTACATGGCACCAGTACGATGGGACTCAGATGGCCTCCGTTTGTGGCTGGGCTGAGGGTGACAGTGGAACAGGAGGTCTGTTGCTGCTGCTGCATGCCCTCCTGGTCCTCAGCCTCCATCTCCTCACACATAGACACCACGCCTCTACTGTCCTCCACTGGTCCTCCATTCTGGGCCTGCATGGGGTAGAAGTGTTTGTCCTTGTCCTCCACTGGGCTCCCTTGGCTGCTAGAGCAGTCCATAGCCTCTGCACTGTCACTGGGCATGGGAGAAGGAAGCCAGCTCTCATCTACTCTGTTCTCCTCCTCTTTCTTTACCTTTTCTTGACCTCCATGGTACGGCGGGATCTCTATCACAGCATATTTCCTGGCCCAGGCGCTGAGCACCTTCTGCCTGACCTCTTGGCCCAGCTGGGCCGGGTCACACTTGTAGACAGTGGCAGAGATGGGACAGGAGGTCGGGGGGCAGGAGCCATCTGAGAGGGCCAGCTGGGGGGAGGCGGGCAGAGAGCGGCACTGCCTGCCAGTGAACCAGGTCTCCTGCCACATGCCTGGGTGGACAGGGGCTCCAGAGTGGGTCTGGGTCCCAGAGGAAAACACGCTGTCCTGGAGAGAGTGCAAGTCGAACATCAGGGAGAACACGGACTTGCTTGGCAAGTCAAAGAACTTGATCTTGCCTCCGCACAGGTCCTCACGGGCATTGAAGGGGTTGATCTTGCGGGCCCCTGGCACAGCCCTGGGGCCTGGGTTGTAGTAAGGGTCATGGACATTGACCTTCCTGCCTGGCTTGCGGGAGAAGATGTCTGACTGGCTGCGGGAGAGCCAGATGTTGCGATGAGGACGTGGTGATTTGGGAGGGATCTTGTCGTCCTGCAGACCCAACGAGTTTAACCTCTTAATCCCCTGGACCTTTTCACCTGGACCTGGAGAGAGAGGGAGAGAGAAGCAACAGTCAAACATCTCTTCCTCACAACACATGGGATTGTTATGAAGTGTAAGTTACCAATGTAACCACCAGGGTGCAATATAAGCCAAGAACGACAGTACAGGCAAGAGAAACTAACAAGGCACAGTCAAATTTTTACATTGAAGTAAATTGCATAGGTGGAAACATTATGGGAAACATATGCAAATTGTTTATAAGATATAATGTAGAAATACTAAATTGGACTGGGAAGCCGAAGATACACAAACAGTGAAGAGGGAGTGACTGGCCGAGGAAGGAAAACTAGCTAAACAAAAGCAAAGTCCAGAACCGGTACTCCCATGAACCAAATTAGAAATTAAATAGAATCTGAGAAAAGACAAATGATTTACAACATACTCTCTGTGTGCATGGTGGTTCCCACTTAGAAACATTACTATAGCTTATTCTTTGTTTCACAAAATCGGGTGTTTGAGAAACACTTAAGAGCTTAGAAATGTACGTCATGTTAAATTGTAGTAAGGCAACTTGAACCTGCAAGCAAACACTATCATAACAGTAGAGGAAAGGACTGGGTAAAGTAAATTACTCTTTGGGACAGAGCTAGGAGGGAAAGGACAGCCCTGGCTTGCCACTGGACCTATTTAGAGTAGACCTGAGCTACATCCAAAATGGCAGCCTATTCCCTATATAGTGTGATCCCTGGTCAAAAGTAGTACACTATAAAGGGAAAGGGTGTAATTTGGGAGGCAACCCTAGGGGATACGCAACAGGCAGATTACAATGTGGAGCAGCTACTGGCAGCCTCACTGCTGCTTGGTTTACAGCTTCTTCCTGGTTCCAAGAAACTATTTGTCTGCACTGTGCAGTCTTGACACTGTGCAAGAAACTGGGTGTCAAGTGGTGCAGGACTGTAGATGAACACATTGCAGTCAGGGGGAGTTGCCACTATGAAAACCAATAATGTCAGGCAAATTTTTAATGTCTGTACAAGTGCATCTGCAATACTAGATCACAGACTTCAAAATCATGTGTAGTGGACATTGAAGGTAAAGTGGTAACTGAGGGGCATCTTTACACTGTTGTAACTGTTTTAGGGAGTTCATCTGGTGGTGATGTTTGTGGTTTTGATAATGCTAATGTTATGCTATCCTCATAAAATTCAACTCGAGAATGAATAAAACAGTCCCACTGCCTTGGAAGTCAGTCTTCTGAAGGGGCTGTAGATATGAGGTGATTGAGACATCACCTTTGGGGATGGTCTTCTTGTCATTTTCCCCACTGAGGGGGATCCTCTCTCGTCCAGACTCCTCTGCCTTCAACCGACACAGGATCTCCTCCAGCCTCTTGACGAGCTCCGGGAACGAGGGCCGCAGCTTGGGGTCCATCTGGAGAGAGGGGATAGAGTAGCCAGGTCAAACAAGATAAGGGGGTACTACTAAATCAGATTATGTTACTAGTTTTTTTTTCTCCATACAATCAAATACACATTTTGGAAGCAGTCGTGTGTTTTGGAATAATTAAGAGATTGAGGGCAGACTCACGTTGCAGCAGTTGAAGGCCAGCTGTAGGAAGTCATGAGGACAGTCTCCTACCATGTGCTGGAAGGCATGATAATCCAGGCCAAAGTTCTATCAGGGAGGGAGAGGAGAGAGGGAGTAGGGGGAGAGGTCAGACAGGAAATCCATACTTTGGGATGTTATCCATGTTCATCTATTTTTGGCATCTAACCCAACATATTGAAAGACCTGTGCTCTTCTAAACCACCCCCGGTGCCAACATCATGTCAACTAGACCAGACATGAGTGTAATGAGTGTTTGTCTTATGTAATGTCAGGATGTATCAAGGCGATAGAGGACAGAGGAAACGGAACAATCCTCACTTCAGTGCGAGGAAGGTAATCGGGGTCGGCCTGTATTCGGGCAATGATCTCACAGAGGACAATACCGTAGGAGAACACATCCGCCTGGAAACGGAAGAAAACAGAGAGACAGACATTCAAGGTGAGTTCTTAGCTTGGGGGGGGGGTTGTTGGAGACAAGTGGTCCGGTTTAGTTCAGGGTGAGGTCAAGGTTTAGAGTTCAGAAGTCAGGGACCTACCTTCTCATTGTAGGGTTCATCTCTCAGTACCTCGGGAGCCATCCAGAAGGGAGAGCCCACCACTGCCAGCTTCTCCCCCTCACCACTGCAGGCACAACACAAGTACAGCAAGAAAGACGTTAGACTGGAGGTTATGCATTTTGGGTGAGAGAATAATGCAATTAATTTTTATCACAACAATTAGCAGACAAACCAAACATTTGATGTTCCTTCTCCATGACTGTTTTGAGGAACAAGTCTATTCATGATCAGGTACAGTGCCTTGCAAAAAATTATCCAGACCCCTTTGGATTTCTTCACATTTAATTGTGTTACAATTGATTTAATTGTATTTTTTTTGACAACAATCCAGACAAAATATGTCAAAGTGGAAGAAAAAAAACTTTTTTTAAAGACTAATAAAAATGTAATAACTAAAATATAGTCGTTGCATAAGTATTCAGCTCCCTGAGTCCACACATGTTAGAGTCACCTTTGGCAGCCATTACAGCGAAGAGTCTTCTTGGGTAAGTCTCCAAGAGATTTGCACACCTTGATTGTGCAATATTTGCCTATTATTCTTTTCAGAACTCTTCAAGCTCTGTCATGATGTTGGGGATCATGCTTCGCCAGCAATTTTCAAGTCTTGGCTTGCCATAGTATTTCAAGCTGATTTAAGTCAATACCGTTACTTGGTCACTTAGGAACCGTCACAGTCTTCAGCTCCAGTGTAGATTTGGTCTTTGGTCGTAAGTTGTCCTGCTGAAAGGTGAATTCTTCTCCCAGTCTCTGGAATAAAGCAGACTGAAGCAGGTTTTCCTCTAGGATGTTGCCAGTGCTTAGCCCTATCCAGTTTATTTTAATCCTGAAAAACTCCCCAGCATTGTCCGATGTTAAGAATACCCATACCATGATGCAGCCACCACCATGCTTGAAAATAAGGAAGCAGTTACTCAGTGATGTGTTGATTTGCCCCAAACATAGGGCTTTGCATTTAAGCCAGAAAGTGTATTCCTTTGCCATGTGTTTTTGCATTATTACTTTAGTGCCTAGTTGCATACAAGATGCAGGTTTTGGAATATTTGTATTCTTCTTTTCACTATGTCATTATTGTGGAGTCACTACAATGTTGTTGATCCATTAGTTCTCTCTCATCACAGCCAATGAACTCTAGCCATTTTAAAAATCATCAAATGGCCTCACATGCCGAGTAGACCGGGCGTCCACGTGCATATTGATTTTGTCCAGCCACACCAGATGCAATCAGGACGCAAAGGTTCAAATATCAACATGAGCTCTGAACCACCTATATTCATTTGGGGACAGGTCGAAACATTCATGGCCATTTAGCCCGCTAGCTTGCTGTTGCTAGCTAATTTGTCCTAGGATAAACATTGGGTTGTTATTTTACCTGAAATGCACAAGGTCCTCTACTCTGACAATTAATCCACAGATAAAAGGGTAAAAGGGTAGTTTCTAGTAATATTTCCTCCTTCAGTCTTCTTCTTTGGATTTTATATGGAGGTTGGCAACCAACTTTCAGGTGCATTGCCACCTCAATGCAGACGAGCAGTTTGGATGAAATTATTGAATAACATGTATGTGTAAATACATTTTGCAATGCTCGTACAAGTAACGCGAGCTGTGTGGTCAGCATGTCATGGTAACATCCCTAAGCAGTTTCATTCCTGTACGGCAGCTAAGAATGATGACTACCTTTGAGCTGTCTAGGTGGTTTAATACATAATGCACAGCATAATTAGTAACTAGACCATTCTTAAAGAGAGTCAATGTCTGATTTGTTATTATTATCCATCTACCAATCACTGCCCTTCTTGATAAAGATTTTGAAATAATCTGGGTTTGAAATTCAATACTTGACTGAGGGACCTTACAGATGTATGCATGGGGAACAGAGGAAGAGGTAGTCATAATGATTTTTATGTCAACCCCTATTATTTCACACAGAGTGAGTCCAAGGGCCTGAATACTTGTAGAAAGGCTATATTGTAGTCGTTTAATTTTGTATTAATAAAATAAAAATCCTCCACTTTGACAGAGAATTGTGTATGTTGTTGAGTAACAATTGACAAACACATTTGAATCATCCGACTTTGTAACACAATAAAATGTGATGAAATCCAAGGGGTCTGAATACTTTTGCAAGGCATATGTACTAAGTCCTAGCCAGGAGAGAGCGGGGCCTTCTTAACCTGCTCTGGTATTATTAGCCGAGCGCTCCAGTTTATTCCTGACCTGAACAGTACTTCATGTTCCTTCCTAATCAAATGGCCCCCTTCTACTGGCACTTGTCCATCCCTTTACCTCCCAGTCCCACATTCATTTCGTACAGAGAGATTTAACTGGACTGACTCAAAGGAGCAAATCTGAAATAATAAATAAACACACACACACACACACACACACGTTGAAGTCGGATGTTTACATACACTTAGTTTGGAGTCATTAAAACTTGTTCTTCAACCACTCCACACATTTCTTGTTAACAAACTATAGTTTTGGCAAGTCGGTTAGGACATCTACCGTACTTTTTCCAACAATTGTTTACAGACAGATTATTTCACCGTATCACAATTCTAGTGGGTCAGAAGTTAACATACACTAAGTTGACTGCCTTTAAACAGCTTGGAGAATTCCAGAAAACGATGGCATGGCCTTAGAAGCTTTGAATAGGCTAATTGACAACATTCGAGTTAATTGGAGGTGTACCTGTGGATGTATTTCAAGGACTACCTTCAAACTCAGTGCCTCTTTGCTTGACATCATGGGAAAATCAAAAGAAATCAGCCAAGACCTCAGAAGGAAAAAAATATAGACCTAAACAAGTCTGGTTCATCCTTGGAGCAATTTCCAAATGCCTGAAGGTACCACGTTCATCTGTACAAACAATAGTACGCAAGTATAAACACCATGGGACCACGCAGCTGTCATACCGTTCAGGAAGGAGACGCGTTGTGTCTCCTAGAGATTAACGTACTTTGATGCGAAAAGTGAAAATGAATCCCAGAACAGCAGCAAAGGACCTTGTGAAGATGCTGGAGGAAACAGGTACAATATATATCCAGAGTTAAACGAGTCATATATCGACATAACCTGAAAGGCCGCTCAGCAAGGAAGAAGCCACTGCTCCAAAACCCCCATAAAAAAAGCCAGACTACGGTTTGCAACTGCACATGGGGACAAAGATCACACTTTTTTGGAGAAATGTCCTCTGGTCTGATTAAACAAAAATAGAACGGCTTGCCCATAATGACCATCGTTACGTTTGGAGGAAAAAGGGGGACGCTTGCAAGCCGAAGAATACCATCCCAACCGTGAAGCACATGGGTGGCAGCATCATGTTGTGGGGGTGCTTTGCTGCAGGAGGGACTGGTACACTTCACAAAATAGATGGCATCATAAGGACAATTATGTGGATATATTGAAGCAACATCTCAAGACATCAGTCAGGAAGTTAAAGCTTGGTTGCAAATGGGTCTTCCAAATGGACAATAACCCCAAGCATGCTTCCAAAGTTGTGGCAAAATGGCTAAAGGACAATAAAGGCAAGGTATTGGAGTGGCCATCACAAAGCCCTGAGAAAGGAGGCCTACAAACCTGACTCAGTTGCACCAGCTCTGTCAGGAGGAATGGGCCAAAATTCACCCAACTTATTGCGGGAAGATTGTGGAAGGCTACCCGAAACGTTTGACCCAAGTTAAACAATTTAAAGGCAATGCTACCTAATACTAATTGAGTGAATGTAAACTTCTGACCCACTGGGAATGTGATGAAAGAAATAAAAGCTGAAATAAAATAAACTTTCTCTCTACTATTATTCTGACATTTCACATTCTTAAAATAAATTGGTGATCCTAACTGACCTAAGACAGGGAATTCTTACTAGAATTAAAATGTCAAGAATTGTGAAAAACAGAGTTTAAATGTATTTGGCTTAGGTGTATGTAAACTCCTGACTTCAACCGTGTGTGTGATTATACAGTGCCTTGCGAAAGTATTCGGCACCCTTGAACTTTGCGACCTTTTGCCACATTTCAGGCTTCAATCATAAAGATATAAAACTGTATTTTTTTTGTGAAGAATCAACAACAAGTGGGACACAATCATGAAGTGGAATGACATTTATTGGATATTTCAGTTTTTGATTTGTTAAAAAAGTTTGAAATATCCAATAAATGTCGTTCCACTTCATGATTGTGTCCCATTTGTTGTTGATTCTTCACAAAAAAATACAGTTTTATATCTTTATGTTTGAAGCCTGAAATGTGGCAAAAGGTCGCAAAGTTCAAGGGGCCGAATACTTTCGCAAGGCACTGTGTGTGTATATGTGTGTATATGTATATATGTATATATGTATATATGTATATATGTATATATATATATATATATATAAATATATAAAACTTTGGGATTCAATTTGAGTCTTGATCATGTCATGATCATGTTTGATAAATAAGCGTTTCCGTGGAAATGACTTACTCTTGGTTGGGAATCTTCTCAGCAAGACCAAAGTCCCCTACCACTGCCGTGTAGACATTCTCCTCAGACTTGATCAGGCAGTTCTGAGGATAAACAGTGAGCATACATTCCATCATCAGCTTCCATCAAAGCCCACATGCACAAGCCGCCGATTTAGCCAGATAATGTTATTGTAAGATGTGTTTATGTACTCTGCAGAAAACCAGTTTCCAACTCCCAAGGTTTGAAGAACAGAAACTGAAGCGCGTGTTGCTGTATATGAAGGCTGACTCGATCGATGATTCTTATCTCGGTTGTAGAAAGGAGACACAGGTGCATCTGAAATTGCAACCTATTCCCTATATATTGCACCAGAAAAGTAGTGCACTATGTAGGGAATAGGTTGCCATTTTGGACACATCCATCCACAGTTAACAGCCACCCACTTTGGAGGTTAGGTCCCGGTGGAAAATGCCTTTGGAGTGCAGGTAGCCCAGGCCATTGGCGATCTCACAGGCCAGCTTGAGCCTGGCAGCCCAGCTCAGAGGCTTGTTGCTGTCCAACAGCTGCTCCAGGTTCCCACCGTTGATGTACTGCAGAAAGGTCGAGAGAGAAAACACAATGCTCCCATTATTAAAATTAGGCTTCCGTACAAAAGTACACATTACTAGTATGGCTTAAATGCACATTATCTTTAATTCAATTTCCATATATAGGCCTACTGTGTGTACCCTATATAAAAAGGTAGAGATAAGGTACTGCACTATAAGTCAAGTCATTGTTACAGCATCCTGTCGGTCATTTGGGGCTACTCTACACACCACTCCATTCCGAAAGACAGGTCAAAGAACTCAATTGAGTTACTCTGAGCGCTCTAAACATAGCATCAATCTAATGCCAGGCACATTTGGGGACAATGACAGTGACAGACACAGACGGGACTGTGTGCAGGGAAAGCAAAGTGAAGTGGGAATGTGCTAGAAAGTAGCTCTCTCTTTTACGTTGTGCATGTCAGCTTTCATCGTGACCGGCTTGGCTGTCCCATATACAGAACTACTATGGTGACAATTAATTACAGAGAGAAATGAAAGTGGACAAGAGTAACGAAGAGTGTAAGACAGACTGACTGACCTCATTTCTCTGGGCCTCCCCAGTGGTTCTAGACTGTTGTGTTTTAGTTCTTGGCAAACTGTCACAATGACTTCATTGATGGCTTAGGAAAGTTAACATAACTCAAAAGTGTCTGTGTTCACACAGCTGGAACTTGTCAATATGACAATATATGAACATAGCCTATACCGTTTAATGGGATTAGTGAGCAGAATTGGGTCCCAAAGTGAAGAGGTTACAACGTCACTCACTTTTGACCTGTGCTTCAGTCTACCTTTGTTCAGGTAGAATGTTTGAAGTCGGCCTGATAATAAGTCAACCTAGACAATATACTGTCCAGGTAGGCCTATAGTTTACCACAGGATATGCATGCGATACCAGTGAAACAAATTAACTTCAAGTGTGTTGGATATTCATGTCCATGGGTCTAAGCTTAGGCACTAAAAGCCCCCCATGCTGTAAGGCCCTCTCCACTACCTCCTCTGTCCCCCCCCCCCCGCCCTGCAGACCATTCCCAAACCAATCCCAGACGCAGGAGAGGATTACGTTGGCTTTACCTTAAATTCCTCTGTAGCCCCCCTGCATCTGTCGTCTGCATGCCTAATGCTCCACTAGGAGCCTCCCCTAAATGGGTGAAGCCCAGACAAATCTGGCTGCCAGTCGGTCAGTGTGGATATGATCCACTCCATGCATCCAGTAGGTTTATAGACGAGACTCTCCAGATCAGAGGAGTGAGCGAAGCAGCGTAGGCCAATGCTAGGCACACAGGGAGGCCTGTTTTAGGTTATAAGGCCACATCACCCCACCTCCACCCCAAACCTTGTCATCCAGAGAAGGGAGTGTGAAGCCATTGACACGTGATCACAGATCAGAGACAGCAGGAGTAGTGGACAATAGGAGGAGGGGGGCAAAACCCAGGAAGTTGAAATGTCTTAACATGGAGTAACAAATCTACACGGATGCTATTCTTAGAATTTCTCAACTGATATTGAGGAAACTTTCCTCAAACTAAATAAAATCCGGGGTACTATGGGGGGGGAAAAAGCTAAGAAAGATGGAAAGAAAATGGGTATTTCATTGTCTCGTGACCACTGCAAGCATCTTCAAATAATGTTGTAATCCCCAAGTGGGTCATGGATTACCCAGATTATAATGCTCCTAAATCGGTATTTGCCTAATGTGTAGCCTAGATCTATCAAGCAGTGGGAAAGCAGTGCGGAGGTTACTGTGCCAACCCAACGGGGCCAAGGAGCTTTATATACGGAGGAGTGATTGTATCTAAGCCTGTGGCTGCACAGCAGCTTGACTCTTCATTTCCTACCATGGAGGTCCGTCAGGCCCATCGCTAAATTCAGGATCCAGTCAGAGTAAACAGTACTGGTAGCTAGCAGCTAGTTCTTATAACACAGCAGTAGCTACAAAACATAACCACACGATGCAGTGTTTTCAGTATTCACAGCCTGTGGCTTTAGGCTGCTGACATCAAAGCCCAAGAGACTGGGGGTGGGGTGAGCAGAACCGATAAACTGCGAGAGTGGTATCACAGACGTTTCCCTCTCTCCCTCCCTCTTCATCTCCATGGATCCACATATTGGATAACTTCCTGCTATCGCTCACTTGACACGAGTGCTTGGGTGAATGTGATGTGGCAGACAGTCGTAAAGCTTTTTCCCTAACTAATCAACGCTAATCATTAGCAACAAGAGAGCATGGACACACACACGGGTTAAAAATAAGATGAGCTTGAAAACAAACCTTAGCCCTAATGGAACCCATCCCCTGGCTGCTCATTGAGAATATCAACACACACAGCTTTATTTGTGCACATGTAAACTGTTATTTTAGGCGAACACAAGGTTCTTTCAATTACAGGTCCCTATACTGTGTGATGTGTCAATGTTCACCTGAGAAAAACCCCTGGGCACACAGTCAAACACCTTTTCATTATATTCACACCGCTACCTTTTAGAGGGTTCTACTTGTCTGAGACTTACTCATGTAATATAACATCAAACTGACTGTCCTGCAACATGACTCAGAGGGGAATATGACAGTATTAGCTACATTAAAAGCAAAACACATCTCGGCCAATACTGATGCTAGTGAACCCATCACGTTTCTAGAATCACATTCCATTATCGAGTGGACAGAAAACTGAATAAGAAAACAGAGTGTCTCAACGTTCCAACCTGAAACGTGACAGCCAGCAACAGTCAGCCTACGCCGGAGATACCCATCTATAGGAGGCTCGAAGACACAAAGAAGAACAATGGTTCCTCTTACCTCAGTCAGAGCATGGAGCTGGCCTTCCTGAACACACACACCCATGAACCTAGAGGAAGACAAAACAAAGAAAATAAGACTAGTCATGTTTCCATGTAACTACCACAGTGATACATGTGGTGGAGACATATTTCCTGTTGTGCTTCTCTCACATTGCCAATTTCTTTTAGAATCTTGATCTATATTGACATGACTAAGCTATGGGGGTCCAGATAAAAAACATTTGAGTGGGCTGTGTATACATGTCTGTGTTTGCACAGGCAGCCCATTCCGAACTAATTGGTCTTTGGACCAATCAGGTCAGGTGTGATTGGGCAAAAGACCAATTAGTGGAAAAAATATCTGACTTGGGCTGCCTGTGTAAATGCAGCCTCGGTTGTACAAAATGTCAATCTAGCCGAAGGACAACAGTCCTTTTTAATTTTTTTTACCCCCTTTTCTCCCCAATTTCGTGGTATCCAATTATTAGTAGTTACTATCTTGTCTCATCGCTACAACTCCAGTACGGGCTTGGGAGAGACGAAGGTCGAAAGCCATGCGTCCTCCGAAACACAACCCAACCAAGCCGCACTGCTTCTTAACACAGGTGCATCCAACCCGTAAGTCAGCCGCACCAATGTGTCGGAGGAAACACTGTGCACCTGGTAACCTGGTTAGCGCGCACTGTGCCCGGCCCGCCACAGGAGTCGCTAGTGCGCGATGAGACAAGGATATCCCTACCAACCAAACCCTCCCTAACCAGGACGACGCTAGGCCAATTGTGCGTCGCCCCACGGACCTCCCGGTTGCGGCCGGCTGTGACAGAGCGCGAACCCAGAGTCTCTGGTGGCACAGCTACCAGAGACCACAACGCCACCCGGGAGGCCACAACATAGTCCTTTTGAGATAAAAATTACAATGCTCTTGGTGTGGAAATGGTTAAATATTTCTGCACTGGTGGGCTGCAAGACAAGACAAGAGGTGCAAACAAGAATGTCTTTTTCAGGGGGAAAACAAGGTTCACTCTCTTGAGCTGCATTCAATCTCATTTTCCTCTCTTTTCTTGAGATACTGATTACAAATCTAAACAGGCCGGAGTCACAGTCAAGTCTTTTTTTCCTCTAAATTACACAAATTGCCTGTATCAATATCCTAACACACGGGCCAGGCCGTATGCACAGCGAGTGTTGGAGCCGCTAGAGTTATGACCCAATAAACGTGAGACTTTGTGGGCTCTCGAAGGGCTCCTCAGACAAAGGCCCCCTCATGCTCGTCTGCCCACCCCCACAGAACTGGCTGCAACAAAGCTGTGATTGTGGCACAGCACTTACAGACACTCTCTCTTTCCCACCCACCACCTACAGCAGAATGTGAGCTCTGTAGAATATCATCCAGTACAGAGACACATCGCGTGTTCAGAATGGCAGGAATCACAGAGAAACTTGAACAACCTCCAGGATCATGCAAAGCCTCGACCAGCCTAATCCATGAGGTTATTAAATTCACAGATTAGAAATAGCTGGTCATACAATTATGTATCCTGAACACTATGTCCCATCATGATGGGTTTGGTCAAATATTTATGCCCATTTTACAGGCTCACAAAGCTATACGAAAATAAAACAGCCTTGGTGAGAAGAAAGTGAAAAAGGAAAGGGCGTACATGTCAATGAAATCCAAACTCAGGATGTCGTTCCAGAAAACCATTGTTAATAGATTTCTGACCTGCTTTCTGCGGAATCAGGGAGATCAAGGTCACCCAACTGATTCCATTAGAAAGGCAAATGTCATTTTGACAAATAGCTACAGAACCAAATCAAAAAAATGACTGATATTTCGTCACATTCTAAAAAAACTACATTTAAAAACGACAGATTAGGCTAGAAGTCCATAAGAAAATAAGACTACTTATGAATATGGCACCATAACTCAACTTCACTATCCCTGTATTTTACACAATTTTTTATATCCCCTTGAGATATAATTAATTCAACACCATTGCATAATATTGCAGAAGGAATTTTATGTTTCTTCAATGGACAGATCGATATACAAACTATACAAAATATTGATGATGGTGGTGTGCCGAAGAAAAATGATGCTGAATATAGTTAGTGGTAGACATCATTTTGTTTCCTGGAACTCACCGGAGGATATTGGGATGGGACAGTCTGTTCATCAGTTGGACCTCTCTCAGCATGTTGGCTCGATTACTGCTCAGTTTGTTCATCTTCAGAGCCATCACCTGGCCCGACACTCTGTGGCGCACCTGCAACAAACACAACAATCCGGTCATTTAGGCGATATCTAGGAGGTTACACTGAAAATATACACTTCTCTCTATAACCATACAGCTCCCTCATCAATATTCCCTTCTAATAAGGACACTACTCTCAAAACATGATCAATATTCCAAGATCATGGAGCATGACTTGCTCTAACATTTCATTCCAAATCCAGAAACCACAGCAATAGACCTGCTGACTCCCTATTTCTACTGTGAACGAGGTCAGTTACTAGCCTTCCTTGCAGCATTATCTCTGATGTGATCAAAGATAAGTGGCTGACTGTCATCCACAGTTGTGCACGAGAAGGAACAGTGAGCCGAGGCTAAGAAAATGTAGGCTATGCTTTGGTAGAGAATACATAGCCGAACACCTACAACAATACAGAACTCTCTGTATATCGCTAAGCTTAAGTCGGATTGATATGCTTTCTCAGAGGGCCATAACCACAGGAAGTTATGAATTAGGGTGAGAAAATGGTGAGCTTGATCTGCTACTGCTCACTTCCTCCAGCTGAAATATTAAGACATTGAAACCAACAGTCACTAAGAATATACTAAATCGCTCCACAGGTCAAAGTCTGCAGGTACAATAATAGATACGATGCATATAAATGGTTATATACTGTGCATGTTACATTTTTCCTAATCACTATGATCACTTTCCTACAGATATGAGTTGTATATCAACACTGTTGGAGAGGAGATAAAAGGAAGTTTGAGGTACAGAAAAAGGAAGCAGACCGATCTAGGCCTTATTTATGAAGCATTTGGATCAGTCTCTCCAGTGACAAATGCTTCTTTAGCCACTCTTGAAGTTCAAGTACAAAGAAGGAGCTAGCCTTCCTCTTCCCTGGAGTAGAGAAGCAGGCAGCAGATGGCCTCCTCTAGACCCTCCCCACTCACACTCTTTCCCCACCAGGAGAGAAAAGAGAAGAGTCTGGCTCAAACAAAGACCCATAGGCTGCTCCAGCAAGGCCCTGCACTTCCAATCTGTCTCTACAGCTAGTCAATACCTAGTCATGTTAACACGACACAGTCTAAGAAACAGATCATTCCATTGATTTCATGCATTTTCAAAGCAATGTAGATCTATTGTCCCTTTGCTTAGACAGATATGGAAACCTCATTACACAGTAAATATTTGGGTCCATTAAGTGAGACAACAAATCAAACTGACAAGCAACAAGGGTAAATATCATTGCACTCATAAAGCCCAAGTCATCACATGAGCCAGAACCATAGCATCTCGAGTGGAAAAGACTGGAAACAGCTAGGGATGCACAATATATCAGAATCGGACAATATTAGCTAAAAATGCCAACAGCGGTATCGGCCCAATGTCTAGTTTAACGGCGATGTGCAAAACCAATGTCAAAGCTGACGTGCATACCTATATAATGTAGGTACATGACGTAATGACTAGAGGTCGACCGATTAATTAGGGACGATTTCAAGTTTTCATAACAAATCGGAAATCGGTATTTTTGGACACCGATTTATTTAAAAAAATGTTTTTACACCTTTATTTAACTAAGCAAGTCAGTTAAGAACACATTCCTATTTTCAGTGACGGCCTAGGAACGGTTTTTACCTTGTCAGCTCAGGGATTCAATCTTGCAACCTTACGGTTAACTAGTCCAATGCTCTAACCACCTCATTACATTGCACTCCACTAGGAGCCTGCCTGTTACGCAAATGCAGTAAGAAGCCAAGTTACGTTGCTAGCTAGCATTAAACTTCTTATTAAAAAACAACAATCAATCATAATCACTAGTTAACTACACATGGTTGATGATATTACTAGTTTATCTAGCGTGTCCTGCGTTGCTGTGCGTATTCGCGAAAAAGGACTGTCGTTGCTCCAATGTGTACCTAACCATAAACATCAATGCCTTTCTTAAAATCAATACACAGAAGTATATATTTTTAAACCTGCATATTTAGCTAAAAGAAATCCAGGTTAGCAGGCAATATTAACCAGGTGAAATTGTGTCACTTCTCTTGCGTTCATTGCACGCAGTCAGGGTATATGCAACAGTTTGGGCCGCCTAATTTGCCAGAATTTTACGTAATTATGACATAACATTGAAGGTTGTGCAATGTAACAGGAATATTTAGACTTATGGATGCCACCCGTTAGATAAAATACGGAACGGTTCCGTATTTCACTGAAAGAATAAAACTATATTAAAGATCAAAGGCTCGTATTTCTGTGTGTTATGTTATAATTAAGTCTATGATTTGATAGAGCAGTCTGACTGAGCGATGGTAGGCAGCAGCAGGCCCGTACGCATTCATTCAAACAGCACTTTTGTGCGTTTGACAGCAGCTCTTCGCAATACTTGAAGCATTGCGCTGTTTATGACTTCAAGCCTATCAACTCCCGAGATTAGGCTGGTGTAACTGATGTGAAATGGCTAGCTAGTTAGCAGGGTGCGCGCTAATAGCATTTCAAACGTCACTCGCTCTGAGACTTGGAGTGGTTGTTCCCCTTGCTCTGCATGGGTAATGCTGCTTCGAGGATGGCTGTTGTCGATGTGTTCCTGGAAGCTATACTGTTACACTGGCAATACTAAAGTGCCTATAAGAACATCCAATAGTCAAAGGTATATGAAATACAAATGGTATATAAAGATAGGAATAAGAAATAGGAATAAGAAATATTCCTATAATTCCTATAATAACTACAACCTAAAACTTCTTACCTGGGAATATTGAAGACTCATGTTAAAAGGAACCCCCAGCTTTCATATGTTCTCAAGTTCTGAGCAAGGAATTTTAAACGTTAGCTTTTTTGCATGGCACATATTGCACTTTTACTTTCTTCTCCAACACTTTGTTTTTGCATTATTTAAACCAAATTGAACGTTTCATTATTTATTTGAGGCTAAATTGATTTTATTGATGTATTATATTAAGTTAAAATAAGTGTTCATTCAGTGTTGTTGTAATTGTCATCATTACAAATATATATATATACACACACATTTTATTTTTATAAAAATCGGCCGATTAACCGGTAGCAGCTTTTTTTTGTGGTCCTCCAATAATCGGTATCGGTCGACCTCTAGTAATGACACCATGTAAAATTTTGCGCTGTACGTGCAACACAGCAATCCTAACCTAGCCCACAATGTCCGTTGTGTGGATCGAGCAGTCAACAAGTCAAACAGTCATTGAAAGAGTAAGAACATTTCAGCAAGACAACTCAAAGGCGAAATCCATTAACGCCAAGATAATGAAATTCATTGCCCTTGACAATCAACCGTTCTCTGTCGTGGTCGAGCACCGGTACACAATACCAAGTGCGTTATTTTTCAGATGTTGCCCTACCGGAGTTACACAGTAATAGCGTCACTGCTATTAGCTTCACAACTGACATTTGGCATGCAGAGTCTAACAGTAGTGGGTCGTCGAGGATTTCGTACTGGGGAAAGTCATATTGTATGCTCATGAATGTGCTGGTTGTCATACCACTGCTGCCATTTCAATGCCATTTGAGAACATGTTTGACACTTGGAAACATGAACACACTAGCTCGCTCCATTTGAACAACTGACTCGAGAAATAAGCTCATCAACTGTGCCTGCAGCAGACGTGATACCCTCGGTCATGGCACTGAAACGCCTGTTCAACAAAACTGCCGACACAGGCTGTGAACAAGCCATTCGGTGGCATTCTCTCTTTACTGGGTTGCCACCATGCTCGATGCTATGTAAAAGGACCGCTACGTCGATACAGACAAGAAACAGGGTTTACATGAAATGTTACATACACAGCTGCACAAGATACACAGTGAAAGTGCGCACCGAGGAAGAGAGGCCATGGACAGAGAAAGCTGAAATTTCAATGCTTTACATGTATGATGAAATCCTGGTTGAGAATGAAGTGACTGAACAAATTATCAACGAAACAGCACAGCAAGTAAGTGACAGAAATAGGTTTTTATTATGTTTTACTGTTAATGGGGACATACGTAAATGCCAACAAAATAACATTTGGTCAGTGTGGTGTGTGTGTGTGTATATTGTGTAACCTTTAACTAGGCAAGTCAGTTAAGAACAAATTCTTATTTACAATGACGGCCTACCCCGGCCAACGCTGGGCCAATTGTTCACCGCCTTATGTGACTCCCAATCATGGCTGGATGTGATACAGCCTGGATTAGAACCAGGGACTGTAGTCACACCTCTTGCACTGAGATGCAGTGCCTTAAACCGCGATGTCCATGTGTGTGTGTGTGTTAACTATACTAGAATGCTTAAAAGGCCGGTAAAATAATCGGTATCATTTTTTTGGGCAAGGAAAATATCAGATATCGGTATCGGCCAAAAAAGTAATATCGGTGCATCACTAGAAACAGATGATGCTATAACATTATAATGGCCCCAAGGATCAAACAGCGTTTATAACGCGGGTGAGCGTTCAGGTTAATAGGGGAAGAAATGTATTTAGCATTTGTTCAACAAGAGGAATACATGTGGTGCAGCACCCCCCAATCATGTTGAAGTTGGATGGGCATTCCCTCCCTAAAATACATGGTGTAATTACTTCCCCTCAGACAGCCTGGGGCAGGAGCCTACACGCTGCCCTTCCCCCCACCAAGTCAGTGATTGGTACTGTGTGAGTGGTGTGCATTAACCCATTGAATTCAATGAGCAGTGAATGAGCGGTCCCATGGCAGACTGCTGTGACCATGCTCGGAGGCAGGCAATAGCCTACACTGTGCCGCATGGCTCCAGACCTAGCAACACCTTCACTTCTTTCAATTGAACTGAGGTTATCATTTACTATTAGATATGTAAACTGCCCAGCATTCTATTTCTGTTCCATCTGGGGTCATCTTTGGGGCGGCAGGGTAGCCTAGTGGTTAGAGCGTTGGACTAGTAACCGGAAGGTTGCAAGTTCAAATCCCCGAGCTGACAAGGTACAAATCTGTCGTTCTGCCCCTGAACAGGCAGTTAACCCACTGTTCCTAGGCCGTCATTGAAAATAAGAATTTGTTCTTAACTGACTTGCCTAGTAAAATAAAGGTAAAATAAAATAAAAAATGGCTAAGATGCAAGATGGGACATGGGTGGGTGCTGACATTATTGTGGTACTTGTGCAATCAAAAACAGAATACTCTGATTTCAGTAGGTAGGGCTGAATTCTATAGTCTACAACTAATTGCATTGAAAATAAAAATGCAAATAGGCTTAACTTCCAAGATCGCTGAGGGTGGAGGAAATGAAAACAGGAGTTACAACAAAAGTTAATGTAGGCAGTTTACTGATGTTTTGAGGTCAGGTTAAGGATTTGACCTATCAGATGTCAACAGCCATCTCTGTGCGAGTACCAACTCTGTCAGGTTGGGTTAGTGTAATTTACGATACAGCACTTACCCGAGCGCCATTGTAGCCTAACTACCAGTCCCATCACTAAATCTCTTCAGAGGGAGCTCTCTGAGGTGTAACCACATCGACATGGAAATATAGAAGGGCTTTTCGCTCGTCCCAAATCAGTCCATTGTGAGAGAACCGATCAATGAAATAGGGAGAGGCCACATGAGTATCTGCATGCTCTAAGGGCCTGTCTGACCTCAATATGGGCCGGTCCATAACCTAACATCTCTGGGTGGTTTGGAGGGAGGTGCAGGGTTTTCCTACTCTGTTCAGAAGTCAATGTATTAGCTAACTGTATTGCGGACCACTGACATATTTAATTATAGAATGAGGGCTGAACTCAGTGTATGAGATCATAGGTTTCTAAGTAATCCGGTGTGTGTCCTTATTGTCACACACCGGATAGGTGGAGTGAAATGACACACCATTGCTTTACAGTAGGGATAAGCAACTTTGCAGGGGGTGGGGTCACAAAAAAATCATAACTTATCATGAGGAGCTACAATGTCTCACGGGACTGAGTACCCACATCCATACCCACACATGCAGTCAGAGCCAGCCCTAGCCTTTTGGGGGCCCTAAGGGAAATGTTGTTGCAAGGTTTTAGAGTTGATTTCCTGCAATTCTACAAAATTTTCCAATGGGGCAGAGAGAAATGTTTGCAGTTAATATGATATCTGAGAGAGAGTGACTAACAAAATCAATTCCCCCCCCCGGGCAATAATTCGACCGTGATTATGACCATGACTACAAGTTTAGATGGCTAGCTAGACTAAATAACCAATCGATTTTTTGTTGTTGTTGCTGCTGACATGGGCTAAGTGACTGACAAAAACTGCTAATGTACAACCAAATCTCAAAATGTCAGCCCAATTATTTTTCCACAAATTAAAATTTTTGACCAAACACATCGATCTTCTAACCAATCATGGTTAAAAGGCCAATAAGTGAAAAAATACATATAAAAATGTGTCTGCCTGTAGAAACACATTTTTTAGGTACATGATGCAATTTAGGACATGTATATCTCACAGGGTTAAGCTTAGATTAATTTAAAGTAGGGATGCCAATAATCTGAGATTTGTTTTGGTACAAAATCTCTTTCTCTGAGCAATCGTATTCATATAAAATAATTTCCCTTTTTTTTAGCATACAAGATAGCTTGGTATTTGTGTTCTTTATTTTTATTTTATTTTTTTATCCGTTATTTTACCAGTTATTTTTTTTATAGTCTGTTTTTATCATTTTTATCAAGGGTACCAATAACTTGAGGTGACTGTGTGTTGATATGAATTAATTACAACACCTACCAGGCATAAACCTCTTGCATTTCAGGTCAAGCATAACAAACTCACCCTGTAGACCTCTGAGAAGAAGCCAGAGCCGATCCACTCGCAAATGAAGTCATCAAGGCGCGTCAGGCAGGAGAAGGCACTGATGAGGGCACGGTAGGATGAGGGGCACACTCTTCCCACCTGAGACGGGGCCCATTCCCCTCCTCCTCCACCATCCAGGTCATCGAGCCGGTCAGGCCTCATGGAGGGGAAGCCGGCGATGGAGTTGCGCTTGTTCCGATCCATCATTGCCTCTTCACTGTGAACTCTGTGGAGGACTCAATGAAAGTTTCACATTTTCGACAACTCCTTTGCAACCCTTTACAGCCCTAAGGGGAAAGAAACACAAAAATCCTATCTCAACAGGCAGACTGAGGAAATGGTGTGTTTGGGTGGTTTACAGGCTGCAGAAGACCAGCCAGAAAACACAAAAAGATGACAATTTTCAGCTGTTATCCGTAGCATCTGTTTATCTGTAGCATCTGTATGGAAAAAAATGGTGATGCAAGTACCCCTGAAGTATTGTAACTCATAAGTGTGTTTGGTGTGATCTTATACGCATGTCGTTCATTTAAGATGGAATATGTCGTGTTGCCATGAGGGGCATAATGAGCCTAATCTATTTAACACATTCCTCTAACATTTCCTAATTTTTTTCCCTCAACAAGACAAAAAGCAAGACAAAAAATAAAGACAAAAGCATTACTTTAGATAAGGTCAATCTTCTTAGACACACACGGCAGGGCTCCAACCCCACCACTCTCAACAAGTTCACAAATAATGGCTCTAATAGGGATTGGTTGTCCAATTATATGAGATTAAGCCAAGATAAAGCTAAAGTACAAGACTGGGATCCAAAACAAACCAGGGAGCCATGAACAGGAATAAAAGGAGACATAAGAACCCCATAGTAATGATCATAGGAAGCAGCCCTTTGATTTATATTATTCAGGACCCCTGATTTTACCAGCATGCACAGGTCTACTGAGTTTACTCAAAGGGCTGGTTGTCCTCCCCTTTTCTTGAGTTAGTGACTTCACTAGAGAGAATCTATTAAACTCTGGGAAAATAATTATATTTAATTCAGCCTCTTGTGAGATTCCCATCCCCCATCCAATCCCAAACTCAAACAACTGAAATCAAATCGTCCAGTTCAGGGATCTTTTTGCTGCTTGAGCCGTATCCTTAAAAAGGATGTTATCCTCCTCTACTACTAAAAGCATCTTTGCCAATTAGCATTTGTATGATAATGATAAAACACCCACTGCCAAGAATGAGTAAAATAGCCCCTTGAAACAAATCAGCTTTTCAGAAGCAGAATGAATGTAGAACATATGAGTTAGTTCTTCCATTTCAATTGCTGCTAGGCCTTGTCTGGGTAAAAAAAAAGAAGAAGATACATTTCCCTTCATTCAAAGCAGAAACAATATAAATAACGGATGTCATTTCAAACCTTCCACAGCCACATTGTGGCTACTGTATACAGGCAAAAAGGGATTTCTCCAGTCTAAACATTAACTTCCCTCCCTAGCATCTCAGCAGTAGCTACACCTCATAACTGGTGAAAAACAGTAAGGCCAGTGTGGACATAATGCATGCTTCCAAAGTGATACACCGCAGACTCAACTATAAAAAGGGACTCCGCAAGGAAAAGTGGAGGTATTTTAACAGAGGGCTGGGCCACTAATAATTTTTTTTTAAACAGACGGGACATCCCTGTGGTCCCCTGAGGCAATGTTTTTTTAACCTATACAGCTGTGTAAATGGGCTACAATAAAAGGTGTATATTGTAAATCATCCTAACAGGAGGGTCAGCTGGTTATGAGGAAGTGCAAGATTGATAATCCCCATTAAAAAAGGGATGAGTGGGTGAGGGTAGAAAACAGAAAGCATTATGTATAGGCCTATAAATGATAATATTGTTAGGTTTCTGTTGTGAAATAGCTAGTCAACGAATTGCATTCACCACATACGAGTTATTCTTAGTTTCAATATCTGAGCCTTATCTGTTGTAAATGGTGCGTATCAGGGATGGCAACAGCATACCTGACATTCCTGAGATTTTAAATAATGACCGAGTCTTGTTCATAGGAGAGGGCCCAATTTCTCCTGATCTGGAATCATCAACCTATAACCTAGCAACGAATATATCTTGAGCTTGGATACAATATGCTGACCAAATGATTGTCTAGTTAGTTACTAAATGGTCACATTACTGTTAGTTAATTTGAATGGCTGGCTTCGTTAACTAACGAGCTTGCTAAATTAGCTAGCAACCTCGCATGCTGGCAGCAATGGCAGAGTTATCAAGAGTTCTTACCTTGTCGTGTGTCATTAAAACGATGAGATGATGGACTCTTCAACAACTTGATGAAACAGGCCAAACTTAGTTCCATCTCACTGCAATAATAACTTGCAGGCTATTTGATATACTCCCCATGAACGAGCTGGTAGAGTAACGTTATCTAGCCGGCTAACTTTATTGTGGTTAGTTGGCTAGCTCGCTGGTGTAGCTAGATACCGTTAGCTAGTTTAGTTTGTCAACAGTCCAAGACGAGATGCTAACTAACGTTAGCCACTCCAGTTCGCTAACAAACTAGAAGTTATGTAGCCAACGCCGAAGTAACTCCAGCTAACTACACGAAGTATCGCTGACCTCAAACCGTAAACTCACAGTCCCCCTTATGTGGCATTTTGTTTTCTCATTAGTAAGACACAATTGCCGTCTGCCGTGGTTAGATATTTCAACTGTTTGACAGCTCTGCTGCGCAGTGTTGTCTGACTCCTTCAACACTCCCACTGACCTGCCCTCCTACGCCTTTTCACGTCCAGATTGACAGCTGAAGCTTCCATTCACCGACGAGCCAGTGACACCGTTTTACTTTATGATGGGGTGTAATGTACAGTATTTTATTATCTACTGTGTTAGCTCGAATATTGATAGTAGTGTGAAAGTATATCAGCATTTTACCAGCTGTGAATACTAATTTACCTCTACTATGCATCGACTCTAGTCTACAGTTATTTCACATGTCACTCTACTACCAATCACATAATTTGGTACATCGATGTTGTTCCAATTAAATAAAGCAATAACATAATCAATTGTTATTCCACAGATTGCGTAATGTTGTCAAATAATTCCCATGTTATTCTGAGTGAAATATTAGACTAGTTTTTCTACAGAAGCTTGACAACTCTAATATGGGCATTGTCCGCCATCTCACGGAGGAACATGGAACTGAATGTTTCGAGAAGGAAACGCGAACCAATGAACGGACTGCAACCCGTTGACTTACTTAGCGATTGGCGGCGAGTAAACCTGTCAACACGTTAAATTCCAGCTAACACATGTGGCAAATGAATCGTATAGCAAAACTGAAAGAGAGATTATAACCGGCTACAAAATGGCAAATGATGGCGTGGACTACACCATTGTGTTTCCAGATGCATTGGTCTCGGGTGAGCAATTTGTTATCGATAGCCTTGCTAGGCTAGCTAGCTAGCTAACGACACGCAAAGTTATCTGTCACCTGAGTGTCACCCAGAGCCATGGCATGAGCTATTTAGTCAACGTTGGCTCTGGCAGGTTTGTCCATAATTCAGTGACAGCTGGATTGGACAAACTCAAAGGCTGCTTGCTAACGTTAGCTAGCTAAATTAGTTGTCTTGGTTAGGTAGCTAGCTAATTTACTAATCAGAACTTTTTTTTCTCTCTCCTTTCAGATACACTGGCAGGGAACAAAATAACCAGTTGTCATACTGCTGGGATGGGCTGGATGCAGAGACAAACATCTTGCCAAGTACAGGTCAATTTATAACGAACATGTTGGAACTATTGTGGTGGTTAATGAATCCTGTCATTTCAATAAATTATTAATCTACTTCATTATTAATGTGTGACTTACCTTTTCCCCCTTTTTGTTCCAGGGTTGTGTCACTATTTGCTACACAGCGGCCTTGAAGACAGTATTCTTCTCTGAATCTTTTGGCTACAAGGAGCTGAGGAACACTGCCCTCAAACTGCTTGAGATACTCTATGATTACGAGGTGGAAAACAGTCCCATATGTTTCCATGTGTTCAGCAACGGAGGATTCATGCTTTACCGTTACATTGTTGAGCTCTTACACAGTCATAAACAGTTCAGCACCCTCTGTAGAGTTGGGGCTGTGGTGGACAGTGCCCCAGGCACTCGGAATGTGAGGGGGGCATTACGGGCTCTTACAGCCACTCTGTGACCCAAACTCAATGTGATGTTGATGTATGTTCTCTTGGCACTGTTTGCTGTAACAGTTTTCCTGCCTAGGGTGGTTCTATACCCTGTGACCAAGTACATCCACAAGAACCACTACGATGCCATCTGGGAGAGCCCTCCTACCTGGCCACAGCTGTACCTGTACTCCAGAGCTGATCGAGTGATTTCGGTACAGTGATGTTGACCTCATGGTCAAAACCCCTGCCCATGTGAGCCACTTCTGTGACTTTCCAGAGGAGTACTCCAAGCGATGCCTGGCTTTCCTGACCAACTGCATGAAGGATTCAGAAGGGACCCACCAAAAACACGATACTTGATCCAGCATTGAAAGCACACTACTGTAGCATATCTCATAAGTCTATGGCACTTCTGTTGTGATTATACTGTAATGTTACACATGTACACTACTGTTCAAAAGTTTGGGGTCACTTAGAAATGTCCTTGTTTTTGAAAGAAAATACAATTTTGGGGGGGGTCATTAAAATAACATAAAATTGATCTGAAACACAATGTAGACATTGTTACTGTTGTAAATTATTATTGTAGCTGGAAAAGGCAAATATTTTATAGAATATATACTGTTGAAGTTTACATAAACTTAGGTTGGAGTCATTAAAACTTGTTTTTTTTAACCGCTCCACAAATTTCTTGTTAACAAACTATAGTTTTAGCAAGTCGGTTAGGACATCTACTTTGTGCATGACACAAGTAATTTTTCCAACAATTGTTTACATACAGATTATTTAACTTATAATAATTCACTGTATCCCAATTCCAGTGGGTCAGATGTTTACATACACTAAGTTGACTGCCTTTAAATAGCTTGGAGAATTCCAGAAAATTATGGCATGGCTTTGGAAGCTTTGAATGGGCTAATTGACATCATTTGAGTCAATTGGAGGTGTACCTGTGGATGTATTTCAAGGCCTACCTTCAAACTCAGTGCCTCTTCGCTTGACATCACGGGAAAATCAAAAGAAATCAGCCAAGACCTCAACAATTGTAGACCTCCACAAGTCTTGTTCGTCCTTGGGAACAATTTCCAAATGCCTGAAGGTACCATGTGCATCTGAACAAACAATAGTACGCAAGTATAAACATCATGGGACCACGCAGCTGTCATATCGCTCAGGACAAGGTTTGATTTGCAAAAGGTGCAAATCAATCCCAGAATAACATCAAAGGACCTTGTGAAGATGCTGGAGGAAACAGGAACAAAAGTATATATATCCACAGTAAAACAAGTCCTATCTCGACATAACCTGAAAGGCCGCTCAGCAAGGAAGAAGTCACTGCTCCAAAACTGCCATAAAAAAGCCAGACTACGGTTTGCAACTGCACATGGGGAGAAAGATCGCACTTTTCGGAGAAATGTCCTCTGGTCTGATTAAACAAAAATAGAACGGCTTGCCCATAATGACCATCGTTACGTTTGGAGGAAAAAGGGGGACGCTTGCAAGCCGAAGAACACCATCCCAACCGTGAAGCACATGGGTGGCAGCATCATGTTGTGGGGGTGCTTTGCTGCAGGAGGGACTGGTACACTTCACAAAATAGATGGCATCATGAGGACAATTATGTGGATATATTGAAGCAACATCTCAAGACATCAGTCAGGAAGTTAAAGCTTGGTTGCAAATGGGTCTTCCAAATGGACAATGACCCCAAGCATACTTTCAAAGTTGTTGCAAAATGGCTTAAGGACAACAAAGTCAAGGTATTGGAGTGGCCGTCACAAAGTCCTGAACTCAATCCTATAGAAGATTTATGGGCAGAACTGAAAAAGTGTGCACGAGCAAGGAGGCCTACAAACCTTACTCAGTTACACCAGCTCTGTCAGGAGGAATGGCCCAACATTAACCCAACTTATTGTGGGAAGCTTGTGGAAGGCTACCCGAAACGTTTGACCCAAGTTAAACAATTTAAAGGCAATGCTACCAAATACTAATTGAGTGTATGTAAACTTCTGACCCACTGGGAATGTGATGAAAGAAATAAAAGCATGAAATAAATAATTCTCTACTATTATTCTGACATTTCACATTCTTAAAATAAAGTGGTGATTCTAACTGACCTAAGATAGGGAATTTTTACAAGGATTAAATGTTAGAAATTGTGAAAACTGAGTTTAAATATATTTGGTTAAGGTGTATGAAAACCCTTTTTCAATTATGTTAGCACAGCTGAAAACTGTTGCCCTGATTAAAGCAATAAAACTGAGTATCTGGAGCATCAGCATTTCTGGGTTTGATTACAGGCTCAAAATGGCCAGAAACAAATAACTTTGATCTGAAACTTGTCAGTCTATTCTTGTTCTGAGAAATGAAGACTATTCCATTTGAGAAATGAGCCGTTTCAAGCAACAATAGTCATTCCGACCATTAGCAATGTCTACACTATATTTCGGATTTATTTTATATTTGAATTGACAAAAAAATTTGCTTTTCTTTCAAAAACATGGACATTTCTAAGTGACCCCAAACGTTTGAACGTAGTGTATAAATCTGTACTAGGAAATCTGCAACTCCACTGGACACCTTATTTCAAATGCTTACGTTTTTGGAGTTGAAGACAACAAATCCAAATTATATAGGTGATAACCAAATTGCGAGCGTGGGGAAATTTGATTGGTACTATTTGTGAATCTTTAATCCACTTGTTGATGTTTTCAAGAGAATGTGATTGACTACGAATGACTGTGCTTATTAAACATGTGTTTTTCAATTGTGCCTCCTATAAATTAAAAAAACATGTCATCATTTGCATTTCATTTGGTCTACTTGATTAGAAATGTGGAACCATAGATTACTTTGGAAAATTGACATTTAAAGTTTGCCCTGGCCCTTACACAAATTAATTTTTTTTTAAATAATAGGTTTAAAGGGGAAATCAGTAGTTGCTGCATCTGTTTTTCAAATGATAAATGAATGATATGCACCTATTGATTCTTGAAGAGTAGAACTTATAAATGCCTCATGAGCTTGTGAACTCAAGAGCTGTCATACCCCATCAGAACCCAAAATGTAAGCTTGTTTTACTCCAATGTTTGTAAACAAAGTAAATGCAAAAAAACTCTGTATAGCCTCAAAACATGGTTGAAACTATGTTCATCATGGATGGTCAGTCCTTGCATCCTTAGCTCTGTCTATGAATTTGATAGTGGTTACATTTCTCCAGCCTCATCCCTCTGCTTTTTATCAAAATGGGTAGAGAGGCGCTTTGTTATTGTTTCAACTGCTGATTGCCGCTTTAAACGCTTGATTACAATTAAATAACATGTCTCAGTTGTTGTAATGCAGTGTTGCATTCATATTTACTTTATGCTGAAATAGTAAATATTGCATCACACAAAAGGTAATTTGAAGGTATTATTTCAGACTTTAATTTGAATATTTATATACTCTTCCACTCAACCAAGCACTGCAGATTGTGCGTGGCTACCTTTGGCCTTGTCTAAAGAGAGATATGTTACCTCAAGGCAGACAAACTCAGTCTTTGCCTCACCAGACATCAGCAATAGTTTGAAGAGCAGGGCTCTGAGTTGGTCAGGCAGATATGATTATTGAATGTCTCTGACTGTCATGTTTGACATTTTGGAGCGAGTCATTGGCATTTGTCTCTCCGGAAGGCTCACCCTGGCACTTCATACATCATTTAGAGCCACTCGAAGGAAAATGAGAAGGGAAAAGTTTATATATCTGCAGAGACAGATGAACATCGCTTATTGGAGTGCATACTCAATCCTTTTTGTTCCCTTGGCTTGGGTTGGGTGGCTGCATGGCTCATGTTGCCAAATGGTTGTTTGACAGCGATGCAGACACTTCCTGCTGACCTGATTTAAACCTAACTGACTCTCTGGGTTTAAGGTTTGAACTTTTCATTCAACAGAAAGAAAAATGTAAATGTCCTATTAAAATGCTGGAGGTGGTTAACAACGCAAGGAGACAACATGTCTGGATAAAAATAATGAGATGAAGAGCAAGCATGAATAACCATTTGGATTGTGTTCCCAATCAATGAAAGTCTGAATTGCAATATTACAAAAGACATTAAATAATTCCTGAGGTGATTTGTGGATAAACTATGGCCAAGCCTGTGACAATACAGACACACACAGTGGCTCCTAGTTGGAATGGTTTGCCAAATATACAAACCTTAAAAGTGTGTGTGTGTGTGTGTGTGTGTGTGTGTGTGTGTGTGTGTGTGTGTGTGTGTGTGTGTGTGTGTGTGTGTGTGTGTGTGTGTGTGTGTGTGTGTACGTGTGTGTGTGTGTGTGTACGTGTGTGTGTGTGTGTACGTGTGTGTGTGTGTGTGTGTGTGTGTGTGTGTGTGTGTGTGTGTGTGTGTGTGTGTGTGTGTGTGTGTGTGTGTGTGTGTGTGTGTACGTGTGTGTGTGTGTACGTGTGTGTGTGTGTGTGTTCTTTGAATACATTTATTTTCTTTAACTTGGACAACCTTTATATTCCCGGCTTATTTTCTCAAAATGTTGATATGGGGCATAAATGGGGGGATTTGTTCTAATTACACAAAAAACAAATGTTGATGACATGCTTTGTTTAAATGGTTTTGCATATAGCCTCAATCAGCTGACCCGAATGAGGTAAAGTTGACACTTTAAATAAAATTGGAAATAGAGATACAGTGTAGGATTGGTTGAAATTGGAGCAAAGAAATGTCTGGTGACAATTGAAATGTTAGCTGAAGTCGTCACAAATACACTAGTCATCTGTAATTGAAACCCTCCTCATTTGGTGTTGTGTTTCTAGTTTATTCATGATTTTGTTAACTTAAAAAGAGTATCAATAACCAAAGACATTTTTCTGTGATTTTAGCAGTACATGAAAGGGACTATTCAGAGATTCTCTGTTGGTAAATATTCTATTTGGGTGATTCACCAACATTAAAATAAATGGGCAAAAAATAAAAAATAAAAATAAAATAAAAAAATAAATAAATGGGCAAATATCTTACAAAAACCTGTCACAAACCTCCCAAAAACTGTCAAACAATTATTCATATACTCATCCAAGTATAAATCTATTCAATCTGTTCACTAACAGGCAAGGTCTATAGGCACTATAATGTCGGCATTGTTGTGAGTCAAAGTCTGGAAAACTAGGCAGGGCAAATCAATGTGTTCACATAGGCCTATAGTAGTTGTTGAGCTGTATTGTGGCCACACTGAACCACAGTAACATTCCTATGCCTGTGGAGGGCAGCATTTAACCATTATTTTCAACAACAGTATTTATTCAGCGTCTCACCACAATACATACAAAGACTACACAACATATTATTTTTTATTTAAGTGTGTATAATTACTGTAATCTATCTCATTGCTATTGAAATATAGAAAAGGTAATTGTTCACATTTAGTATTTTACTGTATATTATTTTACACAATTTTACCATCCAATGGCCTTCAAAAAACCGCAATGCCTTTATGATAGACTTTCATTGAGGTAACACTAGTCAGGCTGTTACTGACAGTCGAAGCTCTAAGGAGGTTGCTCTGAACTGAAAATGCACTGAAATTGACCCAGAAGTTAAAGAAGTCTCTCGTCACAATGAGGGAACATTGTGGTGAAACGGGGTCAATGGGCCTCTTTAGCCTCCTCTTCCATGGAAAATGGCCACTGTCAAGCTCCTTAAATTAGTAGATGCTCAGCGTTCATACAGAAAACAAGGCAAGCACCAAGATGAATGGTGCTAGGTGGTAGAATTTGGCAATAAAGCAACATTTTCTCAGTTTTGTCTCATATACAGTACCAGTCAAAAGTTTGAACACACCAACTTATTCAAGTTAATTTGTGTAATTTCTGTCGTTCTTAATGCGTTTGAACCAACCAGTTGTGTTGTGACAAGTTAAGGGTGGTATACAGGAGATAGCCCTATTTGGTGAAAGACCAAGTCCATATTATGGGAAGAACAGCTCAAATAAGTAAAGAAATACGATTGTCCATTATTACCGTTAGACATGAAGGTCAGTCAATACGGAAAATTTCAGTTTCTTTAAGTGCAGTCACAAAAACCATGAAGTGCTGTGATGAAACTGGCTCTCATGAGGACCACCACAGGAAAGGAAGACCCAGACTTACCTCTGGTGCAGAGGATAAGTTAGAGTTACCAGCCTCAGATTGGAGCCCAAATAAATGCATCACAGAGTTCAAGTAACAGACACATCTCAACATGCACTCTTCAGAGGAGAATGTGTGAATCAGGCCTTCATGGTCAAATTGTTGCAAAGAAATCACTACTAAAGGACACCAATATGGAGAAGAGACTTGCTTGTGCCAAGAAACATGAGCAATGGACATTAGAGAGGTGAAAATCTGTCCTTAAGTCTGATGAGTCCAAATTTGAGATTTTTGGTTCTAACCGCCGTGTCTTTGTGAGATGCCAGTGATTTATTTAGAATTTAAGCCACACCTAACCACCATTGGCTACCACTGCATTCTGCAGCGATATGCCATCCCATCTGGTTTGCGATTTGAGCTTGTTTTTCAACAGGACAATAACCCAACACACCTCCAGGCGGTGTAAGGGCTATTTGCCCTTACACCGCCTGGAGGGCTGCATCTGATGACCTGGCCTCCACAATCACCCGACCTCAACCCAATTGAGATGGTTTGGGATGAGTTGGATTGCAGAGTGAAGGAAAAGCAGGCAACAAATGCTCAGAATATGTGGGAACTCTTTCAAGACTGTTGGAAAAGCATTCCTCATGAAGCTGGTTGAAAGAATGCCAATGGTGTGTAAAACTGTCATTAAGGCAACAGATGTTTACTTTGAAGAATCTCAAATCTCAAATATATTTTGATTTGTTGAGCACTTTTTTGGTTACCACGTGATTCCATATGAGATATTTGATATTTTTGATGTCTTCACTATTATTCTACAATTTAGAAAATAGTCAAAATAAAGAAAAACCCTTGAATGAGTAGGTGTGTCCAAACTTTTGACTGACACTGTATGTCTCGACCATCAACCATGTACAGTAGCACTAAACCTAAAATGAATTCCCATTGTGCCTTTTGAACTATAATATAACAACGAATTAATCAAAGTCAATGAAACGTTTGGAAGGCAAGTACACACTCAGCCAAATACTCAGGTGTAGCTAAACAGCAGCCAAGTCCACATATTCTTGTACCATTGCAGTGGAGGCTTCTGAGGGGAGCTCATAATAATGTGTTTGATGTGTTTGATACCATTCCATTGACTCCGCTCCAGTCATTACCATGAACCTGTTCTCCCCAGTGAAGATGCCACCAACCTCTTGTGGTACAATGATAATATCAAACAATCACATCTTATGTGAAACCCTGTTGAAACCATATATTTGAAAACTATGTTTTACTACAGCCATTGCATTTGAGCCTAGGTTGGTTTGCATTGCATCAAACATTTACTTTAATGTGCAAACGTCAAAGAAACCACATGTCAATCTTTTAAAGAGTCACTGTTTAGTTGAATTCTTTAATGTGCTGTCCATTTAATTATTTTGTGGCTCATTTTTCTTTCAGGTCACTCGGACTCTTGATGTTGCTCGAGATGTGAGGAGGAGAAGAGAGATGGACACTATTTGTTCAGCTGGAACTTCTGAATCTGTGAAGATACAAATTGCATTTAGCAAATAAAACTGTTGCTTATCTTACTTACCTTCCTAGAAAGTCGAGTTAAACATCTATATATCAAACTTAACTGAATTTGCCTGCTGTGGAGAATATAGCCATCGTCGCTTCAACAAGAGCTTGTCTAGGTTTTGTTGGATCAGGAGTTGGAGAGGACGGCCTGTTCCAAGCAAGCTGAAAACCTCCTTTGTGACCGTGAACATGCTTCTGTTGCATGCAGGGAATTTTCCGCAATGGATAAAAAATAGGCATCAGCCTTGGAATTATTGTTTCAGGGGGTCTCGAGCATTTCCATATGTCTCAAGCATTTCTTGTCTTGCTCTTCAGGGTGCAGTCCCTGCTCAACAACATGAGATTGGATGATGTGAATCAATGCTAGACACAGGAGCGAATGGGTTTTCCAACATTTGTTGGAGGACTCAGTACAATGGCCGTCTTAAATACAGATGGATGTGTGACCTGTACACTGCCTGCTGTGTAGACCCTCCACCGTGTACAGTAGCATTAAACCTACAAGAGAGAATGGTCTCTCTTTCACCAGAGTTATGTCTTTCAGACGCTGCTTTTGCTCTGAGTTTGTCAGGCTATATGTCTGATTTAAGCAGAGGCTTTTTGAGGTGGAACACCATATTTTGATTTATTACATTTTGCAAGCTATAGGCCAATGCATTGCCCAAGTACTGCTATAAACCAATTTGATATCAGTGGATGATGTAGATCGAATCGTTCACGTATGTCTGTTCTCCTCAGATGATGTGTGCAAAAATGATGAGGCAAAATATGCCATTTAGATTTATTATTGAAGTCATGATTTAAGGTTCACTGAGTTTGATTTCCATTCAACATTCAGTAGGTTAAATATCAAATCAAGGTCTTTCTTTTCAAACAAAATAACAACAACACCATGCATATAGCAAAGTGTTATAATAAAGGTAGTATAGTAATACTGCTCCTCTACCCACATTTAGGGCCAACCTCCCTATTCAACCCACTACATTCAGTTTTAAAGGTTGAATGTGAACAGATATGTTTGGTCACCTTTTCCCTCTTCCATCTGGCTCTTTTAAGCTCGTAGGCTTTTGTTTTCCAGCCTTGACTGTCTGGAGTCAGGAAACAGACACCAGACATCATCCCTGGTTTGTCCTTCCGTCTCTACTGCCCTCACACTACTCTGGCACAGAACACTGACGTTTACTGAAAACACACTAAGGGTTGTTCCTACTTCCTAGTCCTACCCTTTCCTCTGCAGCTGTTTTGGCTGACTGACTTGTTATGAAGTTGAGCAGGGAGCCACGAACCAGTCCCCTCTTCCCTAATGAGCAAAGTGTCCCGTGGAACATGCTGGTGACAGCACGGCACCCTCCCTCGGTTTCAAAGCCAGGGAGCTGTAGGGACCAAAGTCAGCTCTGCTTTGAGACACTTTAAAAGGTTTCCCTGGTGCTTGGATTGAAGAATGAAGAAAGTGAGAGAAAGAGAGAGAGAGAGAGAGAGAGAGAGAGAGAGTGGGGAGGGGGTGTGTATGAGCTGGACTAGACATGGAACCAACTGTCATCATCAGAATCCCCATCTCCCATCAGCCCTCCACTTAAGAAGGGAAATAAAGAAAGAGACAGACACGGAAGCCCTCAGCGTGTGCGCAGCACCTCCCAGCACACAGGGCGAGCAGAAGCCAGCGCGGCCTGTTCAAAGGGACTCTGCTGCTTCACAGATGCCCTTCAACTGAACACCTCCAGTTCAGCTGTGTGCTGCTGCCGCATTTGACAAGCAGCAGGCTCTCTAGTTAAAGCACTGTCAAATTAGATGTACAAAACAAACTGTGTGTCAGCTAGGCGTCGCTGGTGTGACGGTGTACTGGGCCATGTGTGTGTGTGCTCACGCTTATGTGTGTGTGCTTGTGTGTTTAATTTGGATCGGAGCGGGAGAGAGGCACACGGGGAGTGGCACTGGGGAAGCGTGTCTAATGAGGGGGAGAGCAGTGCCTGTGTCTGACAGCCAACCAGTGTGGGACTCTCAAAAGCCACAAGCCACACAGGCCCAGGCACAAGCTAGCAGCCTTTTGATACTGCCTCACGCCTTGTCGTCCAGCCTCCTGTCGACATGGACTGTCTTTGTGTGTTTTTGTTTTATTCCATGCAACCTCTAGGTTATAGGTTTCATACGGTTACAAACACAGGGGCACAAAATACAGTTATTCTCATTGTTAAATGAATGTGATAATTATCAACGGTGAGTAATGAAACACTATTTTGTAGAGTATGAATACAATACAATCTGAGTCCCTATGGGAATTTCATGCAGTTTTATAGAGTGATTGTAGGTTAATAAAATAATTGAGAATCATATCATATAACCCATTTAAGTTTATTTGAATAGTCATCTTAATAATCCACATTTTCACTTACACTATTCTCTCTATCTTATTATATAATCTTCTCATGAGAGGTAAACACACGGTAGGCCAACACTCTTCCATTAGTATTCGTCCTATGCAGAGGCAAACAGTATGAATTACACTATGATAATGCAGTAGTTAATGGAAATAAATATCAATGATAAATGGCTTCATGCTTATGTAAAGCCAGTTTCCCTGTGGGCTGGGTGGAACTCCATATATGCGTCCCAAATGGCACCCTATTCCCTTCCCTTTATAGTGCACTTTGGACCAAGGGCAATTGAGCTCTGGGCAAAAGTAATGCACTATAAAGGGGATAGGATGCCATTTGGGACACATCCAGCCCATGTAAATAAAGAGGACCTTTGCTTTCCTTGGAGAACCAACGGTCATGGCAGCATCATCATAATCCTCCTCCATGTGCTTTAGGAGGTGGGAGGAGTGTTTAACTTTGCTCTCATTAGTAAAATGTTATGATTTATGCAGTTGCCGGCAGACTAATATCTTTAGAATTTTGGCTAGAAGCCGATTCATCTTTAAGAGTGATGAGGGGAGGTTGCTCTCTATGCAAAACACATTCAAGCTAAATGAGGAGTCTATTACTCAAATGTGGCTGATAATCCGTTAGCTAGAACCCACTAACTAAGCAGATTTAGAAATGACACGGCGATGATAGCCCCACCTCTGAAGTGCAGTACATGAACTCAACTTTCCCCCACCCCCACAATTTCCCCTGACACACACCACTTATCTGCATACAGTACAAGCTCACTTTATATAATTCATTCTCTCTCCTCGTCCCCTGTACCCGTTGTGTGGAAAATGCACCAGGGACTCTTGATGTGCCTGTGTTGGTGTGAGCATGACCTATACATCATGGCTTGATTAACATACAAGGCTTCATCTATCTTTCATCTAACCTGGTCCTCCTAGTCTCTCAGCTACTCCGCCAAGAATTCCCATCCTGCTTTTAGTCTCCGCTGCTCTCCTCTTTTCCGGTTGTAAGAATCCTTAAATGTAACTACTAATACATTTAATATGGTTCATTGGTATTCCCCGTATAGACCTGACAAGTATAATGTTTTATTTTTCATTACATTGTAATTTAGTTCCCTTTGAAACATGATGTTGTTTTCTGGAGAGAAAGAAAAAAAAGCTCAACATAAAATAGAAGACAGATTTTTAATGTTTTCATCATTATAATTGAATGGAGAGAATACAGCTTAAGAAAAATATAACAACACAGCCAAATAAATAACATGGAACAATTAATTGTAACACAGAGAAACTGCAGAAGGGAGACAGGTGTTGTTGTCTGCAGCCTCTGAAGTAATAACTGGGTTCTTGGCATGAAGAGATGGTGGGAAAAAATAGAGAACAAAAATATGTACTCTATCTTTGGGGAGGAAATTGCACTGTGGGTGGATCAATTTGGCTTTGTTCCCCAGGAAAGGAGAATCCTGTCACAAGGGCCCATCTGAATTAGTCAACACTGTACTTTTGTCTTATTAATTGTAATAAGTTCATTACATTTCTTCTACCTTACAAAATGAGTGATACCTAGAGGTGGATTATGGTAGTTTTTCCTCTTCTGTGATTTACCTCTTTAAAATGGACAGAAAACCATGATGTCATGCAGTTTTCTAAACATCATTACTTTCTTATGTTCCTCTATCGTCAGTGCCTTTATTTAAGCATTTTCAGTTGTTCCTTTTGAACAATACTATAATAATGAATCAACTAAAGCCAATGAAACATTTGGAAGGCAAGTACACACTCAGCCAAATACTCAGGTGTAGCTATACAGCGGCCAAGAGACAAGTGCACAGGACTTATTGTACCATGATAATATCAAACAATCATAATCTTACATAACAGAATTTGCAGCTCAATCATTTTAATCATGACACTGTTCAGATAAGTGCTTTCTCATAAAGTTCAGCTGCAATGCGTAATTTGGCAGCTATCTGAAAGTGTATTGTGGCATATTCCAGCTACAGCGGGCATGCAGTCAGCAGGACTCCTGCTCTGAGCCTTGGATGTCCACTCCACACCAGCCAAATGATCAAGGCAACACTAAAGCGCCGCAAACCTGCAAAATGGCCGACCTATACAAGGCAGGTCTTGTTTTGAATGGTCGTTTGGTACTAATTAATGGACTAGGGCCCATTCCTGGCTCCGAATGAAACACCAACGGTATGAATTAAACATGGTGCATCCTTCATCCTGGCACTGCAAACTCAGGGAGACAAAACAGTGTGGAATGCCGGTGACCACGGCTGCCATTGAGGGCTAAATACATCACGGAGTGCACTTCACTTCACCCTATCCCCCGAGCATAAATTGCTATCGGCACGGTTGCCAGTGGCATTAGCACCCAACAGGATCAGCTTAGCTGACAAAAGTTAATTTGCACTAATGATGCTTTATTCTCCCCATTACATTAAATCATATTGTTCCTCCCTATTCACTGTCCGCTGTGTGCGTGCCAGCTAGGCAAGCATGGTTCTTTCCTTCCTGCTACAATGTCATTTAAATAATATACATTTTATCTGGAAAATATTACAGCTCAATTACCTGATCCCTGGCCAACCCCTCTACACTGTAGTAGAGTCAGTGTTGCTATTGCCATTGCTGGACCTTACAGTTCATGATCCAACGTTAGAATTAGCTGGTCCACCCATTACGGACACATTGACTTGAATGGGGATTCCCGTTCTAGTGACTCTATTTCTACGGATCCAACAAGGCCTTACTTAAGCACAGGGGTGGTTTATTACTGTGATGGTTTTTACTGGCCAATTTCATGGTTTACCAGCAAACTACCAGCTTTTTGGTAACTTTCAAGGAATATATGGAATATTATCAGATGACATCTAGTGGGGGTTTTGGGAACTTCAGATTATCACAGGTGTCGACAATGATCTCTGGCCCTCTGTGCATCCTTATCACATGTCATTGTAAAATAGAATGACAAAGCTGTAAAACATTATCTTAAATGCAAACCATCAACTTAGTGAATACCAATGGATGTTAAATATGAGGGTTTAAGCACGAAATATCCTTTATATATTTTTATAAACTTGTATTTATTTGACTATGTCAATATGTCTTTGTTGTGAAAGTTTCTGAGCCAAACTCATTGTAATTGTGAAAAATACAATACGTTTGAAGAGTTGCAGAGTTAATTGGAAATGAAGCCTTTGTTGATCAGATGCTTTTTTCATTGATTGGGTTACTCCGGTACCACACAGCAAGCGGTACCGGAGCGCCAAGTCTAGGACCAAAAGGCTCCTCAACAGCTTCTACCCCCAAGCCATGAGACTGCTGAACAATTCATAAAAAGCTTCTACCCCCTCTTGTAGACTGCTGCTACTCGCTGTTTGTTTGTTATCTATGCATAGTCACTTCGCCCCCACACCTACATGTACAGATTACCTCAACTAACCTGTACCCCCGCACACTGACTCGGTACCGGTGCCCCCTGTATATAGCATCGTTATTGTTATTGTTATTCTGTTACTTTTTATTATTACTTTTTATTTTAGCCTACTTGGTAAATATTTTCTTCTTCTTGAACTGCACTGTTGGTTAAGGGCTTGTAAGTAAGCATTTCACGGTAAAGTCTACACTTGTTGTATTCGCGCATGTGGCAAATAAAGTTTTATTTGACTGTATATGAATAAAAATAAATTCAAGTATAAATGACCAAAGTTACCATAGATTGCCACAGATTACATGTCAATTACCAAAATTATAGAAGATTCAGGTAACTTTGATAAATTATCGGTAGCTTTGCAACCCTACTTAAACGTTTGGATTGCAGTCTTGTGTATAGAAATATACGTGACACATTTTCTTCGTAAGTTTAATCCCGGGCTCCAATAGTCGATTCAGGGGACTTTGACACTGTCTCCACTTCCTCTCTGAACCTACAAGTTACCTCAGGAGGAGAGAAACATAACCCTTCCAATTTGAGGGAAAACACATAATAACATTTCAATAATTATATGAATCTCTCATCAGGCATTTCCCCCTATAGCAGCATTACAAAGGACTGGTGGAAAGAGAATATTGTGGAGCTACTGTTCTCTATTTCCTTCTGAAACCTTTGTTAGATATTGTAAATGAACAAGTAATTACTAGTACTGCAGTTTGATTTTGAGAGAGAACATGTTTACACATGGGCACTATATGCACTTAAAATGTTTCATGATCCAACACCAAAATGTCTTATTTATGATGTATGCTTAAATGGGGGATTATGCAGTAGTCATTGAGCCTAGTAACGAATAGAGTTAGCATTAATGAACACATTAAGGCTTGCTTTTGAGATTGTAAAATGGTATTTTACACCCTTTCTAAACATTTGCTTTATCTCCCTACAGTCCCTATCCATCCTATAGTATAGCATCATTTCCTTTCTACAGGAAAAAGTTGAGTGCACCTAGTCTGAGTACACAGGCCTACCATCACATCAACTCTAACTTCATCGTCATTAACGTCTGATTAATGAAATAAATGGTTTTAGTCCGAAACATTGCAGTACACTCTGCAGCACATTCGTTAGAAGTCATTTTGCAATTGGTTTAGTATTATGGATGCTGCATAGGCTATGAAATCTGTTCGAAATAATAGGCAATAGTCATTTGTTATCTTTAATTGTTCTCCAGGAGAGGCTTTTAGTACAGATGACATATGAATCTATTAGAAAACTTTGCTTTCCCATTTAGACAAAACAGACATGAACAATTCCATTTGGACTGTTTTCAGGACCATGTTGGATTACAGTGTGTGTGGTGGGGGTTTAAAGAGCCTCTCTATTTCATGGTAACATTTGAGGACAACGTAGGGAAAGAGATTAGAAAGATGTGGCTTTTTATATCTCCAGTACCATGGTGATATGAAGGACAAAGTGGATTAAGCTTTGACGTGACCTTTCAGAACAAGGTCTGTTGTTGTGCAGCTCATAAACCTATCTGCTTGAATACAAGCATGCTCCCACTTTCAAAAGGAGGTTTTGTGGAAATTACATTCTTGGCCATGATTCAACTTTTTCTTTGTTAAGACTCTGGACTGGAGTACAAGTGTTACTTTGCTGCTATGTCTTATATGTTAAACGTATTTCAACATTAGTTGACTAACTGTGTCTGTGTACTTGTATGATACTTGTATTTTTTTATATACAGTATTGCACAAACTATCCATTGATGGAACAACAGAGATTTTCGGGAATCTTAATCAAGTACAGGACATTCTACACAGTGAACGTTTAGGGTTAGTTGAGTAAAAAAAAAACATGTATATATGTATATATGGTTGTGTTCCAAATGGCACCCAATTCCCTATATAGTGCACTTATTTTCTTTTGTATTTTTTATTTATTAATTTTACCCCTTTTTTCTCCCCAATTTTGTGGTATCCAATTGTTTTAGTAGCTACTATCTTGTCTCATCGCTAAAACTCCCGTAGGGCTCGGGAGAGACGAAGGTTGAAAGTCATGCGTCCTCCGATACACAACCCAACCAAGCCGCACTGATTCTTAACACAGCGCCATCCAACCTGGAAGCCAGCCGCACCAATGTGTCGGAGGAAACACCGTGCACCTGGCAACCTTGGTTAGCGCGCACTGTGCCCAGCCCGCCACAGGAGTCGCTGGTGCGAGATGAGACAAGGACATCCCTACCAGCCAAACCCTCCCTAACCCGGACGACGCTGGGCCAATTGTGCGTCGCCCCACGGACCTCTCGGTCGCGGCCGGTTACAACAGAGCCTGGGCGCAAACCCAGAGTCTCTGGTGGCACAGCTGGCGCTGCAGTACAGCGCCCTTAAACACTGCGCCACCCGGGAGGTATAGTGCACTACTTTTGACTAGTACTGGGCATAAGGCACACGGTGCCATTTGGGACTTAACCTATGTCTGCAGCTCTGAAATGCATCCTATTTTTTCCCCCATCCTATAGGCAGCAACATAAAGTTTGATGTCACCAATAAGACAGTAATCCAGTTGTCCATTAGTGGCATACAGTTGGACTGGGGGCCAAGGATATCTGACATACAGTGGAACTGGGGCCAAGGATATCTGACATACAGTGGAACTGGGGCCAAGGATATCTGACATGCAGTGGAACTGGGGCCAAGGATATCTGACATACAGTGGAACTGGGGCCAAGGATATCTGACATACAGTGGAGCTGGGGCCAAGGATGTCTGACATACAGTGGAACTGGGGCCAAGGATATCTGACATACAGTGGAACTGGGGCCAAGGATATCTGACATACAGTGGAACTGGGACCAAGGATAACTGACATACAGTGGAACTGGGGCCAAGGATATCTGACATACAGTGGAACTGGGGCCAAGGATATCTGACATACAGTGGAACTGGGACCAAGGATAACTGACATACAGTGGAACTGGGGCCAATGATATCTGACATACAGTGGAGCTGGGGCCAAGGATATCTGACATACTGTTGGACTGGGGCCAAGGATATCTGACATACAGTGGAACTGGGACCAAGGATATCTGACATACAGTGGAACTGGGGCCAAGGATATCTGACATGCAGTGGAACTGGGGCCAATGATATCTGACATACAGTGGAACTGGGGCCAAGGATATCTGACATGCAGTTGGAATGTGGCCAAGGATATCTGACATACAGTGGAACTGGGGCCAAGGATATCTGACATACAGTGGAGCTGGGGCCAAGGATATCTGACATACAGTGGAACTGGGACCAAGTATAACTGACATACAGTGGAACTGGGGCCAATGATATCTGACATACAGTGGAACTGGGGCCAAGGATATCTGACATACAGTGGAACTGGGGCCAAGGATATCTGACATACAGTGGAACTGGGACCAAGTATAACTGACATACAGTGGAGCTGGGGCCAAGGATATCTGACGTACAGTGGAACTGGGGCCAATGATATCTGACATACAGTGGAACTGGGGCCAAGGATATCTGACATACAGTGGAACTGGGACCAAGTATAACTGACATACAGTGGAGCTGGGGCCAAGGATATCTGACATACAGTGGAGCTGGGGCCAAGGATATCTGACATACAGTGGAACTGGGACCAAGTATAACTGACATACAGTGGAACTGGGGCCAATGATAACTGACATACAGTGGAGCTGGGGCCAAGGATATCTGACATACAGTGGAACTGGGACCAAGTATAACTGACATACAGTGGAACTGGGGCCAATGATAACTGACATACAGTGGAGCTGGGGCCAAGGATATCTGACATACAGTGGAACTGGGACCAAGTATAACTGACATACAGTGGAACTGGGGCCAATGATATCTGACATACAGTGGAACTGGGGCCAAGGATATCTGACATACTGTACAGTGGAACTGGGGCCAAGGATATCTGACATACAGTGGAACTGGGGCCAAGGATATCTGACATACAGTTGGACTGGGGCAAAGGATATCTGACATACAGTTGGACTGGGGGCCAAGGATGTCTGACATACAGTTGGACTGGGGGCCAAGGATATCTGACATACAGTGGAACTGGGGCCAAGGATATCTGACATACAGTGGAACTGGGGCCAAGGATATCTGACATACAGTGGAACTGGGGCCAAGGATATCTGACATACAGTGGAACTGGGGCCAATGATATCTGACATACAGTGGAACTGGGGCCAAGGATATCTGACATACTGTTGGACTGGGGCCAAGGATATCTGACATACTGTACAGTGGAACTGGGGCCAAGGATATCTGACATACAGTTGGACTGGGGGCCAAGGATATCTGACATACAGTTGGACTGGGGCCAAGGATATCTGACATACTGTACAGTGGAACTGGGGCCAAGGATATCTGACATACAGTGGAACTGGGGCCAAGGATATCTGACATACAGTGGAACTGGGGCCAAGGATATCTGACATACAGTGGAACTGGGGCCAAGGATATCTGACATACAGTGGAACTGGGGCCAATGATATCTGACATACAGTGGAACTGGGGCCAAGGATATCTGACATACTGTACAGTGGACCTGGGGCCAAGGATATCTGACATACAGTGGAACTGGGGCCAAGGATATCTGACATACTGTACAGTGGACCTGGGGCCAAGGATATCTGACATACAGTGGAACTGGGGCCAAGGATATCTGACATACTGTACAGTGGACCTGGGGCCAAGGATATCTGACATACAGTGGAACTGGGGCCAAGGATATCTGACATACTGTACAGTGGACCTGGGGCCAAGGATATCTGACATACAATGGAACTGGGGCCAAGGATATCTGACATACTGTACAGTGGACCTGGGGCCAAGGATATCCGACATACAATGGAACTGGGGCCAAGGATATCTGACATACAGTATCTATGAAAGCAAAAGGTCACGAGCTGCTGGATGATGGCTCAACAGTTCAAATGACAAGCCCATTATCAGTTCCTGCCTTGACATCTGCCCCAAAATCATGGCCATATCGAGCTTGACATTTTGCTTCTTAAATCTGAGACAGTCTCTCTCCAGTATGAATTTGATGTTTGTTGAAGGTCTATCCTTTCTTATTCTCTGTAACAACACTCATGATGAATGGTTGGAAATATTCCAGTCAGATGTTATTAGTCCTATTCAGAAAGCTCTCTTTGGTCTGGGAGTCAGTTACCACAGAGCCTTTTCTCTGGTATTTTTATAGAAGAGATGCACACACAATTATGTGTATCTTAGCCTTGTATAAACGTTTTCAGGGTTCTGCTCTTAAAAACATTAGCTTGATTGTCACGGATCCCTCCGGTACTGTTGCTCATTCCGTGCAACCGTTTCAGAGGTCTAAGTCATCGGCCTCTAGGAACTGAACTGTGTCATTACGCACACCTTGTCCCCATATTCTCCCTTGATTAGTAATTGTACAAATGTACCCTTTGTTTCTCCATTGTCTTGTCAATTGTTGTTACAATGTCCGTTGGTAGTGTGAGTACATGTGCTGTGTTGTTTTGGCTTTTGTGCCACTTGTATTATGCAGATGATTACGGGTTTCGTCCCGTGTGGAATCATTGTGTGGGTGTATGTTATGGGTCTCGTCCCGTGTGGAATCATTGTGTGGGTGTATGTTATGGGTCTCGTCCCGTGTGGAATCATTGTGTGGGTGTATGTTAAGGGTCTCGTCCCGTGTGGAATCATTGTGTGGGTGTATGTTACGGGTCTCGTCCCGTGTGGAATCATTGTGTGGGTGTATGTTACGGGTCTCGTCCCGTGTGGAATCATTGTGTGGGTGTATGTTACGGGTCTCGTCCCGTGTGGAATCATTGTGTGGGTGTATGTTACGGGTCTCGTCCCGTGTGGAATCATTGTGTGGGTGTATGTTACGGGTCTCGTCCCGTGTGGAATCATTGTGTGGGTGTATGTTATGGGTCTCGTCCCGTGTGGAATCATTGTGCGGGTGTATGTTATGGGTCTCGTCCCGTGTGGAATCATTGTGTGGGTGTATGTTACGGGTCTCGTCCCGTGTGGAATCATTGTGTGGGTGTATGTTACGGGTCTCGCCCCGGTGTGTTTATTTGAAGTACTGCTCGCTCTTTCGTTTGGGTTTAACCCTGTGTTTTGTATACGTGTTTGTTTGGTTTTCGTCCCCTTGCCTTTACATGGCACGCTGTAATTTGGGTCAAGAAAAAACCCTATTACGCATTCCTGTGCCTGTCTCCCGATCCCTTTATACCAACGTGACATTGATAGCCTACATATTTAGGCATGGGCGCAACTTGGGTTTTAGAAGTGGGGGGGCATCTTTTTAAAAAAAAAAATTTTTTTTTTTTTATTCAGTCGGATAAACACTCCAAACAGCCAGTCCGACCGTTCATTGGCATGGTCCTAAACGGTCCTAAAGCACACCGTTGCCTCGAACATGTCCCCCCGTCCCCAGTGAAAGTTGGGGACGGTATTAAGGCATCACATGATTTGAAGTCAAATAAGACACAGTTACATTAACCGTTAACACCATTTGCTCTAGAATCTCTTGGCTCTTGACACCCAAGGAGTTAAGTAGTCTTCTGCATGGGCGGCGTGAAGGAAACATAATAAAGGTAATTTACTGCAAGGCAAATTCCATAGCTAAAGGGTTCTTATGTTAAATAGCTCCGTGACCTTTAGTGGCTGATTTCATAAGGAAGGCACAATCAGATTAGTCCAGGGAGAAAAAGGTCAAGCGCATTCACAGTTGTGGCCGTTCAGCTCGGCCAGGTAGAGATTATTTCAAAGTGGCATCCCGGAAAGAACCTATTGGCTCCAAGTGAGGGGACAGTTAACCTTTGTGGCCCCAAAATCTGTTTGCATAAAGGGCAACATCACAACATGGTTCGCATATTCTCGTCTTTATGTGCTCAATGGATACCTGGCTGAAAGCACCGTCATCCTCAGTGATTCCCTTTAAGAATATTTGTCTTGGTCTTTGTGTTTTATTAATGAGCTTAGAAGATGGCTTTATTGAATTCTATCGACAAACCAGACGCTGGCTATCCTCAAACCTTATCACGTTGTCTGTCTCCCCAGTCTCCACCACCTCAAGTCTTGCCATGATTGTATCCTGCTACCACTGGACTTTAAATTACATGTCATTCTATTATACTCATCCCTCTGACACCTCTCGGGTGTCCCTTTTACACCAAAATCAAGTCACACATAACCTGTAAATTGCTGAGGGGCACTAATCGTGGTTCTGGGAGAGATGGAGAATGGCCTGTTTAATCTAAGTGAAGGGCAGAGGCAGCAGACACAGTGGATGCACCCCAAATGGTGCCCTATTCCCTATGTAGTGCACTACTTCTGACCAGAGCCCTATGGACCCTGGACCCTGGTCAAAAGTACTGCGCTATATAATGTATAGGATGCCATTTGAGAAGCATCCACACAGTGGCTGTGCAGGGGGACGACGCAATTGGTCGCCACAGTACAGATGACATTAACTCTGAGTTTATCTCTGCTCCCTCACTTTCAGACATATCTCTACACCCCTTTTAGGCACGTCTCAGAGTTTTTCTCTAACTTCTTTGTAATTGTACGAAATCGGACACAGCGCTGTTGGGAGGATATTGATTCTAAACGAACATGATACATAATATGTAATGCCGTTTTAATGCCTTCTATCAAACCTTAGTGTAATGTGAGACTTTCCACAGGCATGTATAACAGCTCACTGGTACTTCATAACAGTCCATAATGCATAAAGAAATGCACAGACGACGGCTCCTTACAACATGTGCTTTCATAATGCACTATTGACAGGTGAAACCAAACATTCTCTATCAGACTGACCCATGCAGTGCTGAGGTACTAACAAGGAAATAACACACAGCATTACAAACAGTATGACGAGGCGACAAAGATGTTCAGGTAAAGATGAAAAATGTTTAGGGATGCTGCTCCAATTTGTACAGGAATCGTATTCCACAGCCTTCAGTGTGTGTGTGTGTGTGTGTGTGTGTGTGTGTGTGTGTGTGTGTGTGCGTGTCGGTGTGTATGTGTCAGTGTGTGCACTATGTGTGTGTCTCTACGAGTGCGGCACATCTGTATATGTGTAGTGGAGGAGGCAGTTTGTCTTCCATGTGAATCCACAGTGCGAGGCCTGTCAGTGGGTTTTACAGCGCTCCCATTAAGGGCCTGACATGGTTAATGCTGATTGCGTAGGGCGCAGCGAGGACCTGACAGTAACGGTGTGCTGAATGACGGAGATGATGTTAACAAGCTGGAAGAAGCGATCGGGGCCCTTGTTTACAATGTGGGGGTGCTAAACCTGTCTAGAAGATAGGAGATAACCACCTTCCAGTAATGCTGCCTGCCTGCCTGTCTGCCTGTGCCTGCCTGCCTGCCTGCCTAGCCTGCCTGGCGCACACCCCGAGAAAGAGCAGCATAGCAGGATAATTAGGATGCCGGAAAACATCTGAATATGATTCTTTCTCCTCAGAAACAGTGGGTACCTTGGATAAAACTGAGGTGCCGTTGGATACAAAGTAAGGTGTGTGGTGCCCTTCTCTGTTCAAATCAGATCAGGCTTTGTGACTGTCAAAGCAGGAGGGTTGCTATAGATCAAAGATGTTTTTGAACCCTTACAAACCAATGTTGAATCTAAAGATAGGTTTGGACACATTTGAAGCATGTCTGATTGTTTTTCTGTACCTTGATAGTGTTGCCCTATCTTGGATCAAAACAGAAGGATGAAGGAAAACTACCACACACAAATTAAACATAGTAGGTGACACTTTCTACCTGTTGGCCAAGTTTAGTCTGCTAAAATGGGCCTAATTTCGATGATGATCAAGGGACAACATGCTCAAAAACAATTACTGCTGAGAACTCACGTTCCAAATGAAGCTGTAAGGCCATTGCATACATAAGTCCTCTTGTCAGCCCAGTGAAGTGACAACTAATGAGCTTCATTAAAATGCTAAACAGGCCTTTTCCCCTCATTTTGCACTTGCTCTGTCCACTGCAAAGTGACCAGCTCAAGAATATTTCTAATTGCAAGTCAATTATGTCATTGAGCCCATTTAGAACTTCATTTGTATGCAAATGTGGGGTTGTGGAGAAGGAGAGGGGTTCACCACTTGACAACGTTAAAGGCACGTTGACGTTTATTGTCATGAGTCTTATCCTGGAGGCAGACTGAGCTATTTTCCTGCAAAGTCAAAGTTGGCTATAATATATAAATATATATATATATATATATATATATATACATATATATATATATATATATATATATATATATATATATATATATATATATATATATTGTGAAAATGTATGAAAACTAAAAATGTGCTTTATGGTCTTAATTTAAGGTTAGGGTTAGGCATTATGTTTAGCAGTGTGGTTAAGGTCAGGGTTAGGCATTATGGTTTGCAGTGTGGTTAAGGTCAGGGTTAGGCATTATGGTTAGCAGTGTGGTTAAGGTCAGGGTTAGGCATTATGGTTAGCAGTGTGGTTAAGGTCAGGGTTAGGCATTATGGTTAGCAGTGTGGTTAAGGTCAGGGTTAGGCATTATGGTTAGCAGTGTGGTTAAGGTCAGGCATTATGGTTAGCAGTGTGGTTAAGGTCAGGGTTAGGCATTATGGTTAGCAGTGTGGTTAAGGTCAGGGTTAGGTTTAAAATCAGAGTATGACTCGTGACCACTCTGCACAGCTGCCTCCAGAACCAGATTGAATAAGAAAAACGCTAACCACGGGATAGCCTATCTCTGGGGCTAGTTAAGGATGTCAATAAATTACGCAATGTAAATTGACTATATTTTCATGTTTAGTTGTCTCATTATATGCGTTCAATATTTGTATATGAATGTCTACAATGTATAGTTGGCTTGAGGTTTTTAAGTTATTGACATTTTGAGCTATTGACCTTACATTGTGTAATTAATTGATGGTCCCTACCTAGCCGCATAAGAATATTGAATGTAAAACGTAAATTAACCATGGGCATTACGATCGGGTCGGGTCATGTGCATCTGCAATCCGAATTTATGATGACTTGGGTGCTACCAGCTGTAGGCAGAAATGAAAGAGACCGCGCAGTCAAACAACTGGGAACTCGGAACTAGGAACTCGAAAACCTCTGGACTTCTACCTCAGTGCGTTCAAGACAACTAGGAACTCGGAAATAAACCAACTTCAACTGGGTAAAATCGTTTGAATGGTCATCCAACTTGGAATTCGATCATCCAACTCGGGAACTCGGGCCTCTTTCTCGAGCTCTGACTTTCCGACCTGAAGTTCACCGATGTCAGGATTTGACCTGGTATTTTTCAGAGTTCCCAGTTGAATTGAAAGCACCATGAAACGCACCAATAAACCCAACCTAAGGAAAAGTGTTACGGTACCCTTCATTCCACAACATACATTTTTTTCCTATTACCTCGCAAAACTCCTTTTTGGACGAGATAAGACCAAAATGATCCTATTTACACTTTAATAAAAGTTTCTGACTCATATCGATACCACATATGCCGATTTCGAAACGAGAAGATGCTTTTTAGGGGCAGTTGCTCCTTAAAGTGTAGAAATAGTAACCTACATGATCTTACACTGGGTTGCATAACTGGGCTATTGGATAGCGCGGATGAAACTAGGGTTTTATCTAGCAAACTAAAATAAAGGATCATGTCAACATTTAAGAAGGTAGAAGATAAGTTACTCTCCTGCTGCTGTCGCTCATTTAGTAACAGTCTGCTCAGAGGCACGAAGCAGCCGTGCTTACTGTCTGAAACATGAGCTCATCAATTCATCAAATGATCATAAATTGTGGTTACTGGAGTGGGGTGGTCCCAGTAAATGATTTCCCTATGCATCATCCTGCTTGGATCTTTTTTCTGTTGAGTACAGGCTTAGCGGAGTGTAAAGCCCTCTCATCAATAAGTAGAGGTGAAGGGAAGATCTGGGTAAGAGCTACAGCGCTACGCCCTCTAGTGGTGCTGACTGGGAATAGGCAGAACGCACAGTAAACAGTTGGATTTGAATGAGTCATTTTAAAGCTTTTCTTTTTATTAAATGGATGCTCCTGTTGTGCGTTTGATTCAGTCTTAGCTCCAGCTGTTGATGAACATTGCAAACATAAAGGAGGTTAATTTCAAACATATTTGACAAGCAGGGGCAGTTCAGTGAGAATGAGTCTTCTCCTGGCCTACAGATGAAGAAATTGGCCATCCACACACACTACAGCTAGTAGGTTGGGAAAGTTAGTTTCAAAGGTGAACTCCAACTTCCAGAAGCAGGGCTATTTGCGACATGGAGTCAGATGAAGGGTGCTGTATTTCCCCATCCATCAGGCTCCAGATGATCAAGCTACAAGCTCCTTCTGTACGCTTTATTAGCGCATGGTGGAGCTCTGCACAAGAGACAGGGTTGTAAATTTGCTGCCAGAGCTGGCGTCAATACCAGAGAAAATCCTGTGACATTGTGAAGTCTGCCACCCTTCAGCAGTTAATGAATGGATGAAGTTAAGACCATTTTTAGTAAATTCATTACTGTATTGGACTTGACAGGGCAGATTAATAATTGGTTTGTCACCGTTTTTTCTTCCAAATGATTAATATGCTTATTGATTAGGGTCCAGCAAGCGTGCAGATAATATGGAGAGAAATGCATGCACAAGCACTAGGTTACAAAAATCCAATGGGCACTTAAAGAGTGGCCAGCAGTCAAAAATACTGCATCCATCTTAAAATGATGCTCCTGAACTTTTGTGTAATTTCAGCCAGTAGCTTTGAAAGTGGTGCTCACGAGACAAAACGGGTCCCCGTTTTTTGTGTACTTCGTCATCCAATTGTATACCATGTCATCCATTTTGTAGGATATGTTACGTCCTGTTGCAATTCATATGATATGTTATGAATCCAATTCATACATTATGTTACGAATTTGTTGTGCTAAAGATCCTTCACTTTTTAATCAAAAATGCTCTGAGTCATGGTGACTTTCAGTAACGGAATCCGTACTGTCTAGATATACAGTTCAAGTTGGAAGTTTACATACACCTTAGCCAAATACAATTTAACTGCGTTTTTCACATTTCCTGACAATTGATCCTAGTACAAATTCCCTGTCTTAGGTCAGTTAGGATCACCACTTTATTTCAAGAATGTGAAATGTCTGAATAATATTAGAGAGAATGATTTATTTCAGCTTTTATTTCTTTCATCACATTCCCAGCGGGTCAGAAGTTTACATACACTCAATTAGCATTTGGTAGCATTGCCTTTAAATTGTTTATCTTGGGTCAAACATTTTGAGTAGCCTTCCACAAGCTTCCTAAAGTAAGTTGGGTGAATTTTGGCCCATTCCTCCTGACAGAGCTGGTGCAACTGAGTCAGGTTTGTAGGCCTCCTTGCTCGCACACACCTTTTCAAAGGACTTTGTTGTCCTTAAGCCATTTTGCCACAACTTTGGAAGCATGCTTGGGGTCATTGTCCATTTGGAAGACCCATTTGCAACCAAGATTTAACTTCCTGACTGATGTTGCTTCAATATATCCACATAATTTTCCGCCTCATGATGCCATCCATTTTGTGAAGTGCACCAATCCCTCATGCAGCAACGCTCCCCCACAACATGATGCTGCCACCCCGTGCTTCACGCTTGGGATGGTGTTCTTCGGCTTGCAAGCCCCCCCCCCTTTTTCCTCCAAACATAACGATGATCATTATGGCCAAACAGTTCTATTTTTGTTTCATCAGGCTAGAGGACATTTATCCAAAAAGTACAATCTTTGTCCCCATGTGCAGTTGCAAACCGTAGTCTGGCTTTTTTTTATGGCGGTTTTGGAGCAGTGACTTCTTCATTGCTGATCGGCCTTTCAGGTTATGTTGATACAGGACTTGTTTTACTGTGGATATAGATACTTTTGTACCTGTTTCCTGGATCATCTTCACAAGGTCCTTTGCTGTTGTTCTGGGATTGTTTTGCGTTTTTCACACCAAAGTATGTTCATTTCTAGGAGACAGAACGCGTCTCCTTCCTGAGCGGTATGACGGCTGCATGGTCCCTTTGGTGTTTATACTTGCGTACTATTGTTTGTACAGATGAACGTGGTACCTTTAGGAGTTTGGAAATTGCTCCCAAGGATGAACCTTGGGAGCAATTGTTTTTCTGAGGTCTTGGCTGATTACTTTTGATTTTCCCATGATGTCAAGGAAAGAATAGCGGAGCTTGAAGGTAAGCCTTGAAATACATCCACAGGTGCACCTCCAAATTACTCAAATGATGTCTATTAGCCTATCAGAAGCTTCTAAAGCCATGACATAATTTTCTGGAATATTCCAAGCTGTTTAAAGGCACAGTCATCTTCGTGTGGAATTGTGATACAGTGAATTATAAGTGAAATAATCTGTCTGTAAACAATTGATGGAAAAATGACTTGTGTCATGCACAAAGTAGATGCCCTAACCGACTTGCCAAAGCTATAGTTAGTTAACAAGAAATTTGTGGAGTAGTTGAAAAATGAGTTCTAATGACTCCAACCTAAGTGTTTGGAAACTTCAGACTTCAACTGTAGCTGCATCCCAAATGGCTCATTATCCCCTATATAGTGCACCAGTTTTGACCAGAGCCCTATGGGGAATAGGGACAAACACATAAAGTTGTGTGTTCCATGTGCATAGATTAGTTATAGACCAGAGATGAGTGATTCTTGGAGGATGCAGACATCATTCAAAGTGAAAGGGATGTCCATTTAAGTCTGCAATTAATAGCACAATAATTATTTTTATTTCGTGGAAATAGGTTTTGCAGACATGCGTACAGTACTGTCACACGGCTGTTGAAGGAAGAGGACCACGGTGCAGCGTGGTGAACGTATGTATTCTTTTATTTCCAAAGGACGCCAAACAAAACAATAAACACTCCAAACAAACCGTGAAGCCAACCTGCTATGTGCCATGAACAAAGACAACTTCCCACAAAGAAAGGAGGGAAAAAGGGCCACCTAAGTATGGTTCCTAATCAGAGACAACGATAGACACCTGATATCACAGGGTTGTCCTTATGAAGTGTCATATTTCTTCAATTTTTGTACCAGACATGCATTATCGTGTATTATCGTGTAATATAGTTATAATTTCCCACCACCAGAGCCTCTGGGTTCTAACAACTGGATACCATGAAATTTGGGAGAAAAAGGGGGTAAAAAATAATACAAAATAATCTGATGTGCCCATTTTTTTCTTCAAACCCTCCTTCATTTATAAAACATGTTGTTTGATGCAACACTCATACCACATCATCACGGTGTGGGAGATAAAGTGGCTCAGCTCCATTTCACTCCATCCCAGATTAAGAAAAAAAACCAGCCCCTCCTGAAAACAGAGCATTACCATATGAATATGGCCAGTCTTTTTTCGCCCATCAATCTCCGCCTTGTGCAGGAGATCCAGATAACCTCCAGGATATCCCCTCTTCACCTCCATTTGGTGGGATGTATTAAGAGATCGCTGTGAGCCGAGGTGTTTGAGCAGCACTCCAGCACTGCCATTATTCTTCCCAGAATGAGTTATAATGCCATTCATCTTGTCCAGGAGGAAAAATATGGCACCTAAGTGAATTTTACATGAAGATCCACCCACTACTTCTCCACCACGGCCCATGACTGGTTGCTCAGTAATTGTGTTGTGACACAGAGGATGACTGGGGCTGGGGGTGAAGGGAACTGAAGTTATGTATGTTCATATTGAGAGACGGATGTGGCATGAGTGGCCCTGTGCACCACTGGCACTAGTTCGGGAGTTGAAAAAAGACATACTGAAGAGACATAGTCCCAAATGACAATGTGTGGGGAAAATAAAGGAAAATACGAGACCGTCAAATAGTACAAAATGAGGAACAAAATGCTGCTGTGTCATTTTTTCTTCTGCTGTGCTGGTGACCATAACTTTCCAAGGTGTCTGCAGTCAGACAGTAAACTAGCCAGGTGCCGTTCTGATCCAGCTCTGAACGGGCTGGAGCTGCTTCCCCTTCCCCGGTCTCTGAAGCAGGAAGTGACTCTCTTCCTGCCAGCCAGGTGCAGGAGACACCAGCTCTATCATGGTATTATATGTACTCTACGCTTTATACTCAACGACAATAAGACAAAGTTAAAAAAACATGACATCATGTAAAGAATCCCTGGGAATCACGAGAACAACGAATGATGTCATCTTCTTCTCCTGTGAATACTGTTGCTTTCTCTTATGATTTGTAGTAGGTCTGAAAACATTTCTAATTACTGTTACACAAACATAATGTATGATCTAACAGGATTGTATTGAATTAGACAACGGTAATACTTGTCCTTTTGCAAAAAACAACATGATTTGCTCTATTCAGGTCAATTAAAGAACAGCTGATATCTAATTTTTTTTTTTTTTTCATTTTTTTTTTTGAAAGTCTAAAGAGGCTTCATGAAGCGTTGCAATAATATTCTTGAACAAATGTATGTTTTTTTTATAGCTCTTGACAAATAAATTAAAACATTTGCGTTTCACCAATTTTCAGAAATGTAAAACAATTTTAAAAAAGAAACATACCCATAGAAGACTATTTAAATGCTCACATAATTATTGAATTGAATGGTTCGTCAGTACGTCACATATTGTAATGTGTCAGACAGTGAAAGACATAGGTAGATACATTCCCTAGAAGAGCCAGGAGTTGTATTCTGTGGTAGACAGGGGCAGAGAACACAGGTGAAATTGATTCCTGGTGTCTATACTTCATGTTGAAAATTGGCTCGTACATCTAGTGGTTTGATCTATGAGGCCGTCGTCTTAAGAAAAAACCTTAGTAAATGTGTAATTTCTCCCTTGATGGAACACGGGCGAAAGGCGATCCTTCTTATTCCTCTGCCTCTTTCTCTCTCATTCTCTCTCCCTCACTCTCTCTCTCTCTCTTGTTCCCTCTCTCTCTCTGCCGGATTACTGCCCCCTCCCTAACTCCCGTTCTCTCCTTTTCATGCTCCTTGATGTCTCCATTTCATTACTGCCCCTCCATTTATCAATCCTTTTTTTCTTTTCTTTTAAGGAGTGACTTTCCACATGCACAATTTTGGGGGACTGTGATTGTGTGACTATCTGCCTGGTAGTGGGGAGTGGGGGAGGGGGGGGGTATTTATTGGTTGACATAAGAAGTTCTCTGGGTGATGATGTTCAATGGTCTCATGGAGCCAGCCCTGTTAGTGTTGCTGGTATGGGTAATAGGCCGGAGGGAGGCTGCCCTCTATGCAGACTGGGGGATGTGCATAGAGACATAGTATAGGTAAACACAAAAAAAGGGAGTCAAATAAAAGGGGACAGACTGGGAAGCAAGCATCTACCTGCGACCAAGGGAGGAAAGGAAGGGTGGAGGGAACATTTTAGAGGGAAGGAGGATGAGAAGAAAACCTGGAGAGTGCATTATAATCAAGAGATGGTGATAATAATAATAATAATAATGTGAAATGAGTTCTCTCTATTAATGGCAGAGTAGGCAGGCCTTTTAATCATGGTCTAAGAGGTGTGAATGCTCTTTATCATCATTGAACTGTGTCCGGGTCTAATTGTGGCCATATTTCACTGTCCTGGAGCCCGGGTGGCGAACGATTTGGCCTGCTGGAGCGGCGGCGTGATTGAACGCAGATAAAGTCGAGTCACAGGGAGGGCTCAGCTGGGAGCGAGGGAAGAGACAGACAGTAATTGAAACAGAGGGTCCCCCTCCTCTCCTCTTCTTCCACCCCTCTCCCTCTTACTAAAGCAGAATGGATCTCCCTGGAGTTCAGGCCTGGGCTGTGTAGATCAGATGAGGATGTTAAGTCTCAGGATGGTCCCTTAGCTTAGCAGGATGGGATGGTCAGATCTTTACCGTACACTAATTATTCAAAACAGTAAGAACACCTTCTCTTTCCATGACGTAGGCTGACCAGGCGAATCCAGGTGAAAGCTGTGATCCCTTATTGATGTCACTTGTTAAATCCACTTCAACCAGTGTAGATGACGGGGAGGAGACAGGATAAGGAAGGATTTTTAAGCTTTGAGACAATTGAGACATGGATTGTGTATGTGTGCCATTCAGAGGGTAAATGGGCAAGACAAAAAATGTAATTGCCTTTGAACAGGGTAGGGTAGTAGGTGACAGGTGCACCAGTTTGTGTCAAGAACTGAAATGCTGCTGAGTTTTTCCACGCTCAACATTTTCCTTTATGTATCAAGAATGGTCCACCACCCAAAGGACAGCCAGCCAACTTGACACACTGTGTGAAGCAATGTCAACATGGGCCAGCATCCCTGTGGATTGCATTCAACACCTTTTATAGTCCATGCCCCGCCAAATTGAGGATGTTCTAAGGGAAAGGGGGGGGGGGGGGTGCAACTTAATATCAGGAAGGTTTTCCTAATGTTTGGTGTTCTCAGTGTATGTTGGCATAAGACTGCAAATCAGAGGAAGGATTGTAGTTGATTTTTGGCCAACTTCATTAATACAAAGTATAGAGAAAAGCATAAACAGACTCACATATTGAGTAGCCTTGCCTGAGACCTGGAGAGTCGTTCAGATGTCTATGGTCTAGCAGTATGTACTGTACGGTTGATTTTAACACGGGGTTAAAATGTCATGCGAAATTAACATCTTCAACACGGATAAAATCTGTGTGATTTTATGTCACATGCATGTACTTACTTCAACATTACTACACATTTCTAAAAAAGGCGCTATCTAGAACCAAAAAGGGTTATTCGGCTGTCCCCATAGGAGAACTGTGAAGAACCCCTTTTGGTTCTAGGTAGAACGGATTTGGTTCCAGGTAGAACCCTTTTGGGTTCCTTGTAGAACCCTTTCCACAGAGAGTTCTACATGGAACCCGAAAGAGTTCTAACTGGAACCAAAAAGGTTCTCACATGGGGAACCCTTTTTTCTAAGAGTGTATAGTTTCATTATTCATGCATGACTCACACATCCAAGTGAACCAAAACATTTGTGGATTGCAAGAGAGGGACGATGCTACACCATTTCCATAAGTCCCTGCAGTAAAGCCAGCCTTTCAACTCTCTTTCCCGTTCACTCCTGTCATTACCCCTGTCCTTCTTCTTTAATCAGTTCTGTCACCTCTCCTGACTCTCACCCACCTTGGCAGAGAACATAGGGCACCTAGAAGGAAGGAAAAGTTGAATTAAACTTAAAGCTTCAGCAACGGTTTGAAACCTCGGGACGAGATGGGGGGGGGGGGGGTAGAATGGATAGGGGTTAGCAGTGCCCCTGCCCCCCTCCATCCAATCTGGGCACTAACATCACGGAAGAAGGGCGGTCATTTCCATGAATTTTACCTAATGGACAAGGTTATGTCCTTCATAACCCACAATGGAATGAGAAAGTGAGCGTGCTTTTCCCCGCCCCAAACCTCCACTTACCCACCTACACTCTGCATCTGTGCGGGTGACACAATGATATGTGCAGTGGTGTTTCTTGTTTGTGGAAGCTTAACCGTGTTTGTGGCAAGGTAATGCATAATCCTATTTGTGTCTGTAGCATTCTCTCGTTTTGAGTCATTAAGCAGCAATTGTGTACATCATCTACTCTGAAGGGATAACAATTTTACACAGGCAAACAGCCATGTTACCTAAAAGCATTTTACAAGCAGAATCCAAATATCCTTTGAGCGTGGCTGTTATCCGATAGCCCTGTGGCTGTCAATGACTCTCTATGATGTGCTGGAGAGCCTGGTGGTTTTTAAAGACACCGTGGCTGATGATCTGTGTGTGCCTCTTATGATGTTTCTTCTGCGACTACCTCCCTGAGGTGGATCTGGTTTCAGACACACTACAGGGCCCAGGCACCTGATACCAGGAACATGCAGCAAACATTGGCTCCCAAAGTAAAATGCATCGTCTAAAGAGCCACATAACACAATTAAGTAGAGGAGCTGTTAGCTAGCTGCTGAGAACCAGGCTGACTGGATCAGTGTTCCTGGTGTAAAATGACACAGCTATTTGAGGGGGAGACCATTCAGAGAGGGGCATCTGTCTTAAAATGGAACTCAATCTCATTTCAATGACGGACACATCATCAAATCAAATATGAGGGTTGAAAATGGCTCTGGGTGGCCTCAAAAATAGGATAGAATAAAATGTTGGGAAATGTTGGTATTGCTGGTAATTTTACAACAACAAAAATAAACAAAAATCCTTCGCCCTGTTTGAGTTACCCAAATCAAATATTTACAGTCAGTGCAACCCAAAGATTTACCAATGTACCATTGACAATGCATTGTTTAAGTGGTGTACAGTACCATGTGTGATACAAGCAGCATGAATTAGCTGTATATCCCCCTGCATGGCTGGAACACCGGAAGCATTTTGTATGGAGATGGATAAAGGCAATCCATGGCAAGGATCAACAAGCCCATTAAGCCTCTGCTCCATAAATGTGTCTCATCAGGGGCAGCTGTCATAACTCACTTTACGACATTGATTTTAATCATATGAAATGTAGACATACGTATTATCAATATCAATGCAGAAAATAACTTTGTAATATGCAATTACAGGGTGGCATTGATTTTTTCCTCTCAATGTAATCATCCCCAATTGATTTAATAAAGCCGTTATATGGGCAGGGCTTGGTGAATATTAGAAACACAATTTTCATAAATTTCAATGCACATGGAGATGGCTGCATTTCCTTCAGGGGGAAAACCTGAACAAAGCAGCTGGTCTCCATGGAATGTTTGTGGGGGTTATCACAGACTGCATGCTCACTAAATCAATCTAGCTGTCACCACTTAAGTTGTCACTGACCACTATCTACCGCTGTGTGTGTGTGTGTGTGTGTGTGTGTGTGTGTGTGTGTGTGTGTGTGTGTGTGTGTGTGTGTGTGTGTGTGTGTGTGTGTGTGTGTGTGTGAGTGTGTGTGTGTGCGCGCGTGCGTGTGTGTGTGTCCGGTGCTCTAAAATATCCCTTGACAGGTGTATTGAAGACACAGTGGACCACATTGCACATGACTGGATCTTCAAAAGCCCAACTCTGATTATGTCGTCCTGTCTATACATCATACAGGCTTGAGCCAACAGAGAGCAAAAAGGGAGACAAAAAGCCAAGGGTGGGCAGTCTAATACAGATGCACTATGCTTTACCTCTTCATGTACAGTAGCCTACATCTGTATTCAGAAAAACACACTCTTTAATGATTTGCAACGTTCGGCAAAGCATCTTTTATGACAGATCTCCAGGCGATAAGTTTTGGAGAGAATGAACTGGATATTTACTTGAGTCAATGATCAACAGTTTCACTGACTCTAAATAAAAATAATTAATCTACAGTGATGTACTGTGTACCCCACATTATGCATTCGGCATTTACGTGCCCGATCAATAACAATAATGACAGCAAGACAACCTGAATGTATGTACTGAATATCAGGATATGGCCGCTCTATGCGATACTTCTCATATGGGCTACATATCACTGATGTGGTGTCATGTCTTGTTATGTCTGTTCCTGTCCTTTCTCTTCATTCTCTCTCTCTGCTGGTCTTTTTAGGTTACCTTCTCTGTCTCTCATTCCTCAGCTGTTCTACATCTGCCCTAACTAGCTCTTTCACTCTTCCCAACCTGTTCGCTCTTCCCCCTCTGATTAGGTCTCTATTTCTCTCTCTGTTCCTGCTACTTTCAGTGTCTGATTCTTGTTTGTGTTTTTTGATGCCAGAAGCAAGCTGTCGTCTCGTTTGCTTCCACCTTGTCCTGTCCTGTCGGAGTCTGCCTGGCAGGAGCATCCTGCACTATACTAACGTTCTTTTGTTCCGCTGACAACGTTGGAAGAGGATTTATGCCATTCCTGTATTTTCATTAAAGAACTCTGTTTTCTGTTAAAACCGCTTTTGGGTCTTCACTCAAGCTCATAACAGAAGAATCAGACCAAGAATGGACCCAGCGGCTCCGGACCCTTTTCACTCCGCCGTCGAGATCCAGGGAGCGATGCTAGGCAGACACGAGGAGGAATTGTCTGCTGCTCAACATGCCGTTGAGACCCTGGCCGTCCAAGTCTCCGACCTCACAAGACGGGTTCACCAACTCCACCTCGATCCACCGCCCACTTCCAGGGTTTCCGAGTCTCCGGAGCCCAGGATCAACAACCCGCCGTGTTACTCTGGGGAGCCCACTGAGTGCCGCTCATTCCTCACTCAGTGTGATGTGGTGTTCTCTCTCCAGCCCAACACTTACTCCAGGAGCGCAGCCCGCATCGCCTACGTCATTTCTCTCCTTACCGGACGGGCGCGTGAGTGGGGCACGGCAGTCTGGGAGGCGAGGGCTGAGTGTATTAACCAGTATCAGGACTTTAAGGAGGAGATGATACGGGTTTTTGACCGTTCTGTTTTTGGCGAGGAGGCTTCCAGGGCCCTGTCTTCCCTATGTCAGGGGAATAGATCCATAACGGATTATTCTATTGAGTTTCGCACTCTCGCTGCCTCTAGTGACTGGAACGAGCCGGCTTTGCTCGCTCGTTTTCTGGAGGGTCTCCACGTCGAGGTTAAGGATGAGATCCTCTCCCGGGAGGTTCCTTCCAGTCTGGACTCCTTAATAGCTCTCGCTATTCGCATAGAGCGACGGTTTGATCTTCGTCGCCGAGCTCGTGGAAAGGAGCTCACGTTCTCCGTTGCTCCCCTCTCCACATCACTGCCACCTGCCGCATCACTGCCACCCTCCTCCGCCGGCTCGGATGCTGAGCCTATGCAGCTGGGGGGTATTCGCATCTCGGCCAAGGAGAGGGAACGGAGAATCACCAATCGCCTCTGTCTCTACTGCGGCTCCGCTGGTCATTTTGTCACCTCATGTCCAGTAAAAGCCAGAGCTCATCAGTAAGAGGAGGGCTACTGGTGAGCGCAACTACTCAGGCCTCTCCTTCTGGATCACGCACTACCTTTCCGGTCCATCTCCGCTGGCCCGGTTCATCTGCTTCCTGCAGTGCCTTGATAGACTCTGGGGCGGAGGGCTGTTTTATGGACGAGACCTGGGCTCGGGAACATGACATTCCTCTCAGACAGTTAGGGAGCCCAGGGCCTTGTTCGCTTTAGATGGTAGTTCTCTCCCCAAGATTCAGCGTGAGACGCTGCCTTTAACCCTCACTGTCTCTGGTAATCATAGCGAAACCATTTCTTTTTTAATTTTTCGTTCACCTTTTACACCTGTTGTTTTGGGTCATCCCTGGCTAGTGCGCCATAACCCTTCTATTAATTGGTCTAGTAACACTATCCTATCCTGGAATGTTTCTTGTCATGTAACCTGTTTAATGTCTGCTATCCCTCCTGTTTCCTCTGTCTCTTCTTCACAGGAGGAGCCTGGCGATTTGACAGGGGTGCCGGAGGAGTATCACGATCTGCGCACGGTGTTCAGTCGTTCCAAGGCCACTTCTCTCCCTCCACACCGGTCGTATGACTGTAGTATTGATCTCCTTCCGGGAACTACTCCCCCCGGGGTAGATTATACTCTCTGTCGGCTCCCGAACGTAAGGCTCTCGAGGATTATTTGTCGGTTTCGCTCGACGCCGGTACCATAGTCTCCTCCTCCTCCCCGCCGGAGCGGGGTTTTTTTTTGTTCAGAAGAAGGACGGGTCCCTGCGCCCATGCGTGGATTATCGAGGGCTGAATGACATAACAGTTAAGAATCGTTATCCGCTTCCTCTTATGTCTTCAGCCTTCGAGATCCTGCAGGGAGCCAGGTTTTTCACCAAATTGGACCTTCGTAACGCCTACCATCTCGTGCGCATCAGGGAGGGGGACGAGTGGAAGACGGCGTTTAACACTCCGTTAGGGCACTTTGAATACCGGGTTCTTCCTTTCGGCCTCGTTAACGCTCCAGCTGTCTTTCAGGCACTAGTTAACGACGTCCTGAGAGACATGCTGAACATTTTTGTTTTCGTTTACATGGACGATATCCTGATTTTTTCACCGTCTCTCTCGATTCATGTTCAGCACGTGCGACGCGTCCTCCAGCGCCTTTTGGAGAACTGTCTTTATGTGAAGGCTGAGAAGTGCACTTTTCATGCCGCCTCTGTCCCTTTTCTCGGTTCCGTTATTTCCGCTGAGGGCATTAAGATGGATCCCGCTAAGGTCCAGGCTGTCATTGATTGGCCCGTTCCTAAGTCACGCGTCGAGCTGCAGCGCTTTCTGGGCTTCGCTAATTTCTACCGTCGTTTCATCCGTAATTTCGGTCAGGTGGCAGCTCCTCTCACAGCCCTTACTTCTGTTAAGACGTGCTTTAAGTGGTCCGTTTCCGCCCAGGGAGCTTTTGATCTTCTTAAGAATCGTTTTACATCCGCACCTATTCTTGTTACACCTGACATCTCTAGACAGTTTGTTGTTGAGGTTGACGCGTCAGAGGTGGGCGTGGGAGCCATTCTTTCTCAGCGCTCTCTCTCTGACGGCAAGGTCCATCCTTGCGCGTTTTTCTCTCATCGCTTATCGCCGTCAGAACGTAACTATGATGTTGGTAATCGCGAACTGCTCGCCATCCGCTTAGCCCTAGGCGAATGGCGACAGTGGTTGGAGGGGGCGACCGTTCCTTTTGTCGTTTGGACTGACCATAGGAACCTTGAGTACATCCGTTCAGCCAAACGACTTAATGCGCGTCAGGCTCGTTGGGCTCTGTTTTTCGCTCGTTTCGAGTTTGTTATTTCTTATCGTCCGGGCTCAAAAAACACCAAACCTGATGCTTTATCTCGTCTCTTCAGTTCTTCTGAGGTCTCCACCGACCCCGATGGGATTCTCCCTGAGGGACGTGTTGTCGGGTTGACTGTCTGGGGAATTGAGAGGCAGGTAAAGCAAGCACTCGCTCACACTCCGTCGCCGCGAGCTTGTCCTAGGAACCTTCTGTTCGTTCCCGTTCCTACTCGTCCGGCCGTTCTTCAGTGGGCCCACTCTGCCAAGTTAGCCGGCCACCCCGGCGTTCGGGGTACGCTCGCTTCCATTCGCCAGCGTTTCTGGTGGCCCACTCGGGAACGTGACGCGCGTCGATTTGTCGCCGCTTGTTCGGTCTGCGCGCAGACTAAATCTGGGAACTCTCCTCCTGCCGGCCGTCTCAGACCGCTTCCCATTCCCTCTCGACCGTGGTCTCACATCGCTTTAGATTTTATCACCGGACTGCCTTCATCAGCGGGGAAGACAGTTATTCTTACGGTTGTCGATAGATTCTCTAAGGCGGCTCATTTCATTCCTCTCGATAAGCTCCCTTCTGCTAAGGAGACGGCTCAGATCATTATCGAGAATGTTTTCCGAATTCATGGCCTTCCGTCTGACGTCGTTTCCGACAGAGGTCCGCAGTTCACGTCTCAATTTTGGAGGGAGTTTTGCCGTTTGATTGGGGCTTCCGTCAGTCTCTCGTCCGGCTTTCATCCCCAGTCTAACGGTCAAGCCGAACGGGCCAATCAGACTGTTGGTCGCATTTTACGCAGTCTTTCTTTTCGTAACCCTGCGTCTTGGTCAGAACAGCTCCCTGGGCAGAGTACGCCCACAACTCGCTTCCCTCGTCTGCTACCGGTCTATCCCCTTTTCAGTGTAGCCTCGGGTACCAGCCTCCGCTGTTCTCATCTCAGCTCGCCGAGTCCTGCGTCCCCTCCGCTCAGGCTTTTGTCCAGCGTTGCGAGCGCACCTGGAAGGGGGTCAGGTCGGCACTTTGCCGTAATAGGGCGCAGACTGTGAGGGCCGCTAATAAGCGTAGGACCAAGAGTCCTAGATATTGTTGCGGTCAGAGAGTATGGCTCTCCACTCAGAACCTTCCCCTTAAGACAGCTTCTCGCAAGTTGGCCCCGCGGTTCATTGGTCCGTTCCGTATTTCCCAGGTCATTAATCCTGTCGCAGTGCGACTTCTTCTCCCGCGCTATCTTCGTCGCGTTCACCCGGTCTTCCATGTCTCCTGTGTTAAGCCCGTTCTTCGCGCCCCCGCTCGTCCCTCCCCCCCCATCCTTGTCGAGGGCGCACCCATCTACAGGGTTCGTAAGATTTTGGACATGCGCCCTCGGGGCCGTGGTCATCAGTACCTAGTGGATTGGGAGGGGTACGGTCCTGAGGAGAGGAGTTGGGTTCCCTCTCGGGACGTGCTGGACCGTTCGCTGATCGATGATTTCCTCCGTTGCCGCCAGGTTTCCTCCTCGAGTGCGCCAGGAGGCGCTCGGTGAGTGGGGGTACTGTCATGTCTTGTTATGTCTGTTCCTGTCCTTTCTCTTCATTCTCTCTCTCTGCTGGTCTTTTTAGGTTACCTTCTCTGTCTCTCATTCCTCAGCTGTTCTACATCTGCCCTAACTAGCTCTTTCACTCTTCCCCACCTGTTCTCTCTTCCCCCTCTGATTAGGTCTCTATTTCTCTCTCTGTTCCTGCTACTTTCAGTGTCTGATTCTTGTTTGTTTTTTGATGCCAGAAGCAAGCTGTCGTCTCGTTTGCTTCCACCTTGTCCTGTCCTGTCGGAGTCTGCCTGGCAGGAGCATCCTGCACTATACTAACGTTCTTTTTGTTTCGCTGACAACGTTGGAAGAGGATTTATGCCATTCCTGTATTTTCATTAAAGAACTCTGTTTTCTGTTAAAACCGCTTTTGGGTCTTCACTCAAGCTCATAACATGTGGAGTCGTGATAACCTCAGTATTCACTCTGGAGAGATACGAGCTCTCTCTCTCTCTCTCCCTGTATCCCTATCTCCTTCTCTCTCTTCACATGGTGAAGAAGACACACATTCCTGACTCATCCGGCAACACGAAAGCAATTTCTCCACACATTTCCGCTGTCAAAAACTGGGCAGATTGATTTTCCACTCTGCACAGTGCTATGTTATCAGATTGTGTCCAACAACACGAAGACTAGTCCTATTCTATTCTTCTATTCAGATGTGGTTCTAATGAGGAAAAACTACCACCATGACATCACTATGGATCCGCACCATGCTCAAGACAAAATGGCAGCATTGAAATGAGAGGACAAAGAGGTCAGCTCTCCACATCAATTTTCATATTACCAAACGCGTCTCCCCAAATGACTTTAGGTGTTATAATGGCGTGGTGGATGGTGGTTGAGGCCCATTGGCACATAAACATGGCAGTGGCCATCTCTCAAACTATCACTTCTCTAATATAATCAGTTTAATAGCTAGCAAGGCATGATGGGAAACACTGCCATGGATCACATTAGAGAAGTTTTCATTTGGAACCTCAAATAACTGACCGCTAAGATAATTAAGATGTCCACAAATTCATTTCAGGAGACAAGCTGGGTGTGGGGGGAGAGTTTTTACTGGGCTTGACAGCCATGGGAAGAGCCGAGGCTGTACAACAACATAGCAGACAAGGCATTTAGGGAAGAGACAGCTTGGTTATTCACTGTCTGTCTGCTGCTCTATGTGACTTGACGCTTGTTGTGGGAAAACATTTCCAAGGTATTCATTTAAGTCTTTCACGCCAGTCAGTCAGCGTTCACCTGGAGACAGGTGTTACTCTTTCAGCTTGATGCAGCTGACCAAAATGTGTAAATTAAAATGATTGTGAGCCAAAGTTGAAAACCAACAGAAGCTGTGAAGTGGGCTCTGTAGTTTCAAATGGCAGCCAAATTGAGCTTGCATAGTCCAAATCATAATCATAGCAATTACTGATAATATTGTTTTTATTCATAGAGTATTGTTACAGTCTAGTTAATGATAAAAGTAGGATAATAGCTGCACTGTTTAAGTAATCTCTTCTAACCTTGAGCTACAATGCCTGAACAAATGTAGCTAAATACATTGTTTGCATTCCAGCATGAGGTGTAGGGTAGTATAAATGCTACTTCAGCTACTGCTCCCCTTTGCTGTGTTCTCAAACAGCACAACTGAACCTAGCCATAGACATATTCTGCCTTCACTTCCTGGTGCTCCCTCCAGCCTCTCTGTATCATCACCATGCTGCCGGCCTGCCAACCCAGTGCTGCTATCTCCTCTCCCACTGCCTGTCTGCTATTGACCCACTAGGAATCATAGAGCTATCAAAGGTGCCGGCTGCTGGAAATGTGTTCATTTGCAGCGCACTGGCGTGGCACCTGACAGAGGGGTAGGGCGGGATGGGGGCCGGGGGCCGGGGGCTGGGAGACGGATAGCCAGTCAGCCCCAGCCCAGCAGGTCCATATTTAAATAGGTCCTGTGTTTTATAGCCAGGGATGTGAACCAGTGGCTCTGAAACCAGGTGGCCATACATCAGTGTTAAAATGGCAGATTACTGTTAATGAATGTTATTTGTGTTGAGTGTGTATGTCAGAGAGGAGGAGCAAAGCACCAAAACAAGACCCCTCCTCCTCTCCTCACCCCGCCTCTGTCTGCACACACACCATGCAACCTCCCCGCTCCCCTCTATCACTTTTTTATATGACAGTGCTGAGAGTGGATTTCATTTAGTGAGTGATATTTAACTGCGCTTAATAATGCCGGGCTAGCGGAGCACTAAGGCAGGCTATGAGCTGTGGAACCCTACAACTTGTTATGAGGGGACATTCTATGCACAGTCCTAGCCAGATTGTGATGATAGAGTTCCTGATGATGTGGGAATAAGACAAACTGGAGGGACGAAAAGGGACTGTTCAAAATACATTCCTCATTGTTGATACAGTAACAGACCAAAGCTTAATGGTAAATATACATAAGTCATACACCCCCAAGCATCCCCTCACCCTTTACTGAGCCTATGTAGCCTGCCTTAGTTTAATCCTGTTTGTTTGACCAATCCAGACCCAGATGTGGTTCTCTAAACTTGAAGAGTGTCAGGGAGAGTGATAGGGCTTCCTCATAAAAGTCCCCAGCAGATGTCACTCACCCATAAGTAAATGTGCCAGACAATTTGGACAGCTAGGGTCCTCAGTCGGCCATCAACTTAGGACAGGAGGAAATATTCCCTCCCTCCTCACTACTGATAATGCACAAACACAAAAATACAGTAGATCAAACACAAACATTTATAAAGGCTAGAGAAAAAAATCATATATTTCTTATAAGTCAGTGAGAATCAGTGTGACACCTGTTTTACTCATGCTCTTCATACTGAATACGAATTATCTCTATTTATGTACAGTAGATCTCATTCATCTTGACCAGCATCTGTTGTCAACATCATATTAATCACTCAGGAAACGGCGTTACCTCAATGTGATGGAATTTCCTGTGACCCCACAGCTCTTTAATGAGACGAGAGGAGGTTACATTAGACTCAGACATCCTCTCATCTCATCATCAAACTCTGAAACAACTTCCAAACAACTCCTATCCCCGAGCCTGATGCACACATGCACGTACCCTTACAAAATAATGACATTGGAAATTTGCAGTTTCACATGTGAAAGTAGCACAAAATGACATTTTCACATGTATTAAAATTAGATTGCACATGTTAAACACCACATTTTCTCATGTGAGGAGAATAACATGTTTTCACATCATATGTGAATTGCAATTTCAGCTAAAATAATATTACAACCAAAATGCATAAAAAATATTAATAACAGCTAAAAACAAGGTGATGTGAAAAGACGTTGACATTTCGCTACACTCGCATTAACATCTGCTAACCATGTGTATGTGACAAATAAAATTTGATTTGATTTGACATTGAGGTTAAAGGAAGTGTGCTTTATCAATGTACCTGATTCTTTACCTGAATTTAAGATTAAAAGATTAAAAGATTAAAAAATCTTAAATTATCGATTTCAGAAAATTCTGAATTTCTTATTAATCGTGATTAAACACAGCAAAACTTGATGACAGTATAAACCTATTTTGAATTGAACAGTGACTATTCTGAGAGAAAGAGAAATTGATAATAAATATACATTGGAAGAGAAACCCAGTGTTGTTCTTCTTGGTTAATGCTAAAGACTTTGGCTTCTCCCATGGGAGACCCAGGTTCTAATCCCGCTGGTTAAAAAAACATAGGTGAAATTTAGAAAATCACACGTGAAATGTTGGTAAACCACGTGTCTAAGCCATGTGAAAAATCTATGTGAAACTTCACGTGACCAAAAAACTATTTTTTTTCACGTGACATTTTCCTTTTCTTTTTTTGTAACATTTTATTATACTTAAAATGATATATACAGTATATACAGTACCAGTCTGTACACCTGCTTTTCTTTATTTTTTACTATTGTAGTGGTTTCTTTGCAGCAATTTGACCATGAAGGTCTGACTCACGCAGTCTCCTCTGAACAGTTCATGTTGAGATGTGTCTGTTACTTGAACTCTGTGAAGCATTTATTTGGGCTGTAATTTCTGAGGTTGGTAACTCTAATGAACTTATCCTCTGCAGCAGAAGTAACTCTGGGTCATCTTTTCCTGTGGCGGTCCTCATGAGAGCCAGTTTCATCATAGCGCTACAAGGTTTCTGCGACTTCACTTGAAGAAAGGTCTTGACATTTTTCATATTGACTGACCTTCATGTTTTAAAGTAATGATGGACTGTCGTTTTTCTTTGCTTATTTGAGCTCTTCTTGCCATAATATGGACTTGGTCTTTTACCAAATAGGGCTATCTTCTGTATACCATTCCTACCTTGTCACAACACTACTGATTGGCTCAAACGCATTAAGAAGGAAAGAAATTCCACAAATTAACTTTTGACAACAGACACCTGTTGTGACTACCTCATGAGGATGGTTGAGATAATGCCAAGAGCGTGAAAAGCTGTCATCAAGGCAAAGGGCAGAAGGAAGAATCTCAAATATAACATTTATTTTGATTTGTTTAACACTTTTTTGTTTACTACATGATTCCATATGGATTATTTCATCGTTTTGATGTCTTCACTATTATTCTACAATGTAGAAAATAGTAAAAATAAAGAAAAACCCTTGAATGAGTAGGTGTGTCCAAACTTTGGACTGGAACTTTATACATATTTTTTTTTTTACCTCAAGACAAAAACAATAAACAACTTAACGTGTACATACATTTCCACAAACATTAATAACACAATTTGAAGTCATATGGTGCAGTCTTACAAGTATTAGAAACAACATTGGGTGTGGATACGGTGTGAATGTGGTTCTGAAGTGTGAAGACATTGTTTGTGTCATTTTTCACGTGATTTGTTCACAGTGAAAAATCTACATTTGAAAATCCATGTGAACCTTCACGTGTCCGAAAACCACGTGCCTGACTCATCCCACCTGCTACCTCTCCCTGCTCCCTGGCTGTGTGTGAGCTGAATTGCGGGGAGTGCGTGGAGTAGAGAGGGGGTCTGTCGTGTGTTTTATGGGCATGGCTCCACGTGGGCCAGAGGGTGGACCCTGACTGGACCATGGAGCAGGACGCAGCAGGACACACAGGGCAACAGGAAGAGGAAGACATTAGCCAGAATGTCTATTGAAAACATGATGCACTTTTACCTCATCAACACTCTACCTTCACCTGCACTCCCACACCGAGTGAGTGACTCACCACAGACCTTTCCAAAAGACATCCATTATGACGTGTTGTTATGCAAGATCTCTGCCTTTGTGTGTAGTGATTTACAAATTCACTCACTGTCAGTGTCCTACACCGTATGAGTCACATGTCTGTTAACTACATGTGCTTGACTGACCTCATGTTTGGGCTGACTGTCAGAGTGACCACATGCCAATGCTGACAATTTTCTTTTCCTGAATGACACTGCCCTGATACTGTCCAATGGCCATGGGACACTCTCTCGCCTGCTATGTGCATTCCATGCTGACAGACCGCAAGGACCCTGGCATTCCTCTGTGGTGGAAGCACCTGGCTGATGAGCAGTCTAAATGGGGTGCTGTGAGGGGACAGCGAGGGGACTCCACCAGCAGCTCCAAAGCCAGCCCTAGAGCCCCAGACACAAAGCAGCAGCAGACACCTGTTTCCTCTGGAACACTGTTGTTTGTTTCCCTGTTTGCCTGTTGGCTCTGGCTCCAGTCGGCTTCCTGTGGTCATGTGACTCAGCTGTCTGTAGAGGCTCTTCTACTGGGCCTACTAGGCATATCTCTTCCACTGGGCCTACTAGGCTGATCTCTTCCACTGGGCTTACTAGGCTGATCTCTTCTACTGGGCCTACTCGGCTGATCTCTTCCACTGGGCCTACGAGGCTGATCTCTTCCACTGGGCCTACTAGTCTGATCTCTTCTACTGGGCCTACTCGGCTGATCTCTTCCACTGGGCCTACGAGGCTGATCTCTTCTACTGGGCCTACTCGGCTGATCTCTTCCACTGGGCCTACTAGGCTGATCTCTTCTACTGGGCCTACTAGGCTGATCTCTTCTACTGGGCCTACTAGGCTGATCTCTTCCACTGGGCCTACTAGGCTGATCTCTTCCACTGGGCCTGCTAGTCTAATCTCTTATACTGAGCAGCATAGTCGGCAGCAGGTAGCCTAGCGGTTAGCGAGGGGAGCCAGCAACTGGAAGGTTGCAAGTTTGAATCCTGGGTCTGATGTCAAATCCAAGATGTCGTTGAGCCCTTGAGAAAGACACTTAACCCCGCACAACAACGGGACCCAGTGTGGCAGAACTCCCGCACCTCTCCAAACACCTCTACGTGTGTCTTTCGGATGGTTTGGGTTAAAAAGTGATCTCAATCTAATCTTACACTGGGCCTACTAGTCTGATCTCTTATAGTGGGCCTACCACTTCTAGTATGGTCTCTTATACTGGAACTACCACGTTTAGTCTGATCTCTTATACGGGGCCTAACACTTCTAATCTGACCTCTGATACTGGGCCTAACACTCTCATCTGATCTTTTATTATGGGCCTACCACTTCTAGTCTGATCTCTTCTACTGGGCCTACCAATCTGATCTCTTATACTGGGCCTACCACTTCTAGTCTGATCTCTTCTACTGGGCCTACCAATCTGATCTCTTCTATTGGGCCTACTACTTCTAGTCTGATCTCTTCTACTGGGCCTACCAGTCTGATCATTTCTACTGGGCCTACCAGTCTGATCATTTCTACTGGGCCTACCAGTCTGATCATTTCTACTGGGCCTACCAGTCTGATCATTTCTACTGGGCCTACCAGTCTGATCTCTTATACTGGGCCTACCAGTATGATCTCTTACACTGGACATACTATTACTAGTAGTCAGGCTCAGGCGGAGAGCCAACCATCCACAGCTTCCGAGTATATTACTCGCTAACGTTCAGTCCCTGGACAACGAAGTAAACAAGACCAGGGTGAGGATTTCCTTTCAGAGAGACATAAGAGACTGTAATATAATCTGTTTTACGGAATCATGGCTCTCTCTGAATATCTTGTCCCTGTCCATACAGCCAGCTGGGTACTTAGAAAAGGACTCTTGGGAAAAAATAGAGGTTGAGGGGTATGTCTCATGATAAAAATGTGTGGTGAGATCATGGTAACGTACAGGAACGCAAGTCCTTTTGTTCTCCCAATCTGGAATACCTCACCTTCAAATGCAGACCGCATTACCTCCTGAGATCATTTTATTTGGTTATTGTCACTACCCAGTATATTGTACAAACAGACCAGCTATGACCTCCTTAAGGCATTCAAAGAGACGAAACAACAGTACAGGGACAAAGTGGAGTCGCAATTCTACAGCTCAGACATGAGACGCATGTGGCAGGGACTCCAGACACTCACAGACTATAAAAGGAAATGCAGCCCCGCCGTGGACACCGCCGCCTCGCTCCTAGACAAGCTAAACACCTTCTTCACCTGCTTCGAGGAAAAAAACAAAGAGCCACTGACATGGCACTGGTCAAAAAGGGTCAGGGGATATCTTTATCTATATATTTCCTGATAGCTGACATTTTATTAGATATAAGTAAATAGATATTCATGTCCTTTATTTCATATACAGAGCTAGGATATTCTCCATTATGGGACAGTTTCTACATGCATCCAACCAGACCTCATGAATCTCCCTGCTACCCTACTAGTCCAGGAAGATATGTGGGGTGAGATACTTTCAAGACACATACCTGATGTGCGTGCACCTGCTTACATATTTGTAGAACATTTGAACTCCGCAAAGGTTATGTGTCAACATGCTGACCTATCTAAGCCTTTATCATTTATCTATCCGTTTTTTTTTAAATCATAATTTCAACAAATATCCTGACATCATATGTAATATTGTAATACAGGGCACGGAAAGGCAAACATTGTCATATTTAATCCAAGTTGCTATTTCCAAACCACATCTCTGCTACAGTATTTCTGTTCAAAAATGTAGCATAGCAAATACAGAAAATCACAACACATGTTTTCTGTAAAGATACAAACGCAGGCTAATCTTTGCAAAAAATATATTTGATTTCTTTAACAACAAAAAAGTTGCACACCCTCAAAACCCCTGCTTGCCCTGTTTGTTATGGACAATGGATGTGATGGGAGAAGATTGGGTTCGTCTGTGGCGGTCCCACAAAGTTTTGACCCAACGTTGTGGTATTGTTGGTCTATGATCCATTCCAAAATGTCAATGCATAAGTCGGTAAAAAAATTGTATAGATACTGCAAAACAAAGATTGTCATTTCACATAACCATACCACAAGGTAGCTACCCAACCTGCTTCATACACGGCAAGATAACAAACTGGAACAAGCTAGCTAGTTAGCCAAGTTGCTAGTTAGCTAGCTATCTAAAAAGGTAGTTAGCTTGCTAGCTTATATTAACCAGTAATACAACATATGCCTTTTCGTTTTATAGGGAAGCAGGTCCGTGAGGCGCTGCGTTCCCAGCTGAACCCCGGGGGGGCCTGATAACCGGATGTTGGGCCCTGATAACCGGATGTTCGACCCTGACGCCATCCGCTCCGCGGTCCACTCGTGGGCCCACTCTTCCAGGCTTGCCTGCCACCCGGGCTCAGATCCTGGCTTTTATGTGGTAATTTATTTAACTTTGTCTCCTCGGTAAGAAAAGCACCACTTATTTTTAAAATTAGGAATCCAATGTGCCATTTGTTTATTTCTGTGTTTACGTGACTAATTGCTACTACTTTTTGGAAAATGTGTTGTATATGTGGCCTATCATGGTCCCTGACGTGCCCGCAGTTGTCGCCGCTTGCACAGTTCCGGCTGGTCTCCTCCATCCTCTGCCTGTCCCGCACTGTTCCTGGTCTCACATCTCCCTGGAATTTGTCATGGGTCTTCCCCGTCAGACGGCAACACTGCCATCCTGACCGCGGTGGATTGGTTTACCAAAGCCGCCCACTTCATTCCTATCCCCAAACTACCCTCTACCAAAGAGACGGCCCAGCTCATGGTGCAGCACGTCTTCCGGATCCATGCTCTACCAGTAAACATGGTCTCCGACCAGGGTCCTCAGTTTTCGTCCCAGTTCTGGAAGGCGTTCTGCACCCTCATTGGGTCGTCAGCCAGCCTATCCTTGGGGTTCCACCCCCAGTCCGACGGCCAGTTGGAGCGAGTCAACCAGGACCTAGAGACTACTCTGCACTGCCTGGTCTCCACCAACTGGAGCCAGCAGCTTGTGTGGGTCATCCAGGCCCGCAACATTCCCTGCTCTGCCACGGGCCTATCACCTTTTGAGTGTTCCATGGGGTATCAGTCCCCGCTCTACCCTGAGCAGGAAGAAGAGGTCGGCATACCTTCTGCCCAGACGTTTGTCCGCCTCTGTCGTCATAGCTGGAGGAGAGCCCGGTCGGCCCTCCTCAAGACCACCTTCAGGTATCGGCGACAAGTAGATCGCCACAGGACCCCGGTATTGGTTGGGGCAGAGGGTATGGCTATCCACCCGGGATCTGCCCCACCGGGTGGAATCCCGTATACTCTCCCCTTGGTTTATTGGCCCGTTTTCTCCCCCTGGTTTATCGGCCCATCTCCAAAGGCATTAGCCCCTCTGCTGTTTGTCTTCTGTTGGCCTGTCTCTTCGTATACATCCTACCTTTCATTTGTCCAGAGTTAAACCCATTTATCACAGCCCTTTGTCTCCTGTTTTCAGGCCCACTCTGACCCTGAGCCTGCCTGCTGTCCTGGACCTTTGCCCCACCTATCTGGATTACTGACCTCTGCCTGCCCATGTCCTGTTTTTTGCCTGTCCCTGTTCGATTAATAAACTGTTGTTACTTCGAAGTTGTCTGGGTCTTACCTGAAACGTAATAAATAGTCCTTATTTAGAATCTCAAAAAGCTTATTGAGATCCTCATATACACCTAAGTCAAGAGCACATGCATTGTATGGGCTGAGCAAATATACTATGTAGGCCTACTGTCAGTATTTGTCAGTATTTGTCATCATATAGAGAAAATAAGATGTCCACATAGGCCGGTCTCAGGGTATCTAATGAGTCCATATCCGGCCATACCATGTACGATATCCAGAGGGAATCCAACAATCATTTGTGATTTCGTATTTGTCAAATTATTGAGCATGTGCTGAAACTATCCTTATGTTCAGCATATCAAAAATATCATCAAGATCTGGATATGGACCTCAGCCAAGAAAAGCTTCATATCTTGAATGTTCTGAGAAAAAAAAGATATGCAATGTATACAGTCAGTATTTGTCAACATGAAGAGAAAATAGGATGTTACATATCCCAGGATATTGAATGAGCCCATATCCAGCCATAATAAAGATCCATGTGTGATATTCGTGTCACGCCCTGATCTGTTTCACCTGTCCTTGTGCTTGTCTCAACCCCCTCCAGGTGTCACCCATATTCCCCACTTATCCTCTGTGTATTTATATCTGTGTTCTCTGTTTGTCTGTTACCAGTTCATCTTGTTTGTCAAGCTTACCAGCGTTCGTCTTGTCAGCTCCTGTCTTTTCCCAGCCTCTCTTTTTATCGTCCTCCGGCTATTTGACCCTTGCCTGTCCTGACCCTGTACCCGCCCACCTGACACTCGGACCGTCGAAGACCCTGACCCTGCCTGTCGTCCTGTGCCTTTGCTCCACCTCTGGATTACTGAACTCTGCCTGTCCCTGACCCTGCCTGTCATCCTGTACCATTGCTCCTACTCTGGATTATCCACCCCTGCCTGCCTTGACCTGCCATTTGCCTGCACCTGTGGGAACTTCACACAGTCTGCACTTGGGTCTTACCGTGATTACTGATAATTCAGAGTAATCCCAATATCATTTATGTCTAAAAGACACATCTGGATTCAGAATTTGTCAGGATATGGTGCATCCACAAAACTCAAAATATGCTTTGGAATTGGTCTGTATTCTGTAGAATATCAAAAACGTGTCATGTAAAGATATCCCCTGATATGGACCCTTTTCCCCCAGTGTGGCGCACAAGGACTATGTGCTCCCAATCTCTGTGACTGATGTGAGTAAGACATTCAAGCGTGTTAACCCTCACTAGGCTGCCGGCCCAGATGACATCCCAAGCTGAGTTCTCAGAGCATGTACAGACCAGCTGGCTGGAGTGTTTGCGGACATACAGTATTCAATCTCTGCCTATTCCAGTCTGTTGTCCCCACTTGCTTCAAGGTGTCCACTGTTGTTCCTGTACCCACAAAGGTGAAGCTAATTGACCTAAAGGACTTTCGCCCCGTAGAACTCACTTCTGTCAACATGAAGTGTTTTGAGAGGTTAGTTAAGGATCATATCACCTCCACCTTACCTAACACCCTAGACCCACTAAAATGTGCATCCCGCACCAACAGATAAACGCACTCGCCATAATACCGCACTCTGCCCTATCCCACCTGGACAAGAGGAATACCTATGTAAGAATGCTGTTCATTGACCACAGCACAGCATTCAACACCATAGTGCCCTCCAAACTCATCATTAAGCTCTGGGCCCTGGGTCTGAACCCTCCCTGTGCAACTAGGTCCTGGACTTCCTGACGAGCACGTAAAAACACCTCCGCCACGAAGGTCCCAAACATGCGAGCCCAACAGGGGTGCATGCACACCCCCTTCCTGTACTCCATGTTCAACTATGACTGTGTGGCCACACATCTCCAACTTAATCATCAAGTTTGCTGACAACACAACTGTGTTAGGTCTGATTACCAACAACGACAAGACAGCCAATAGGGAGGAGGTGAGAGCCCTGGCGAATTGATGCGAGGAAAATAACGTTTCCCTCAACCTCAAAAAAACATAGGAGCCGATCGGGGCCGCAGTGGAGAGGGTTGAAAGTTTCACGTTCCACGGTGTGCAAATCACTGACGACCTGAAATGGTCCTTTCACACTGACGGCGTGGTGAAGAAGACGCAACAGCAGCAACCTCAAGAGGATAAAGACATTTGGCTTGGACCCTGAAGCCCTAACGAACATCCAGTGCCACAGGAAGGCCAAGAAGATCATCTAGGACCCCAGCCACCCAAACCATGGCCTGTTCACCCTGCTACCATCTAGAAGACGGAGTCAGTACAGGTGCTTCAAAGCCAGGACTGAGAAACTGAAACAGCTTCTATCTCCAGGCCATCAGAGTACTAAACAGTCATCACTAGCCGGCCTCAGCTCAGTACCCTGCACTGAACCTAAGTAACTGTTCTAGCTGGCTACACCCGGTACTCTACCCTGCACCTTAGCGACTGCTGCCCAATGTACATAGAGTCATTGAACACTGGTCACTTTAATAATGTTTACATACTGTTTTACCCACTTTGTATATATACTGTATACTGTATTGTAGTCATGGCTCATCCTGTATAACTACCGTACTGCTGTACACACATTGTCTTTCCATATACTGTCCATATATACACACCATTCACATTCCAGGCTTTGACATTGCTCAGTCTGATATGTCTTAACTTTCTGTTCATGTTTTATGTTTATGGAAAGGAAAGGGGATACCTAGTTAGTTGTGTGTGTAGTTATGTGTGGTTATGTGTCTAGTTATGGGTGTGGTTATGTGTCTAGTTATGGGTGCAGTTATGTGTAGTTATGTGTCTAGTTATCGTTGTAGTTATGTGTAGTTATGTATCTAGTTATGTGAGTAGTTGTGTGTAGTTATGAGTGTAGTTATGTGTGTATTGTTATTGTATTTCTAGATTTTGCTGCATTGTTGGAGCTATAAACATACGCATTTCACTGAACCTGTGATAAAATCTCAAAAGCAACCTATCCTCTTCTCTCCTCAAACTCTCTTCTATTCTATTCTATTCTCTCCTCTCCTCTCCTCTCCTCTCCTCTCCTCTCCTCTCCTCTCCTCTCCTCTCCTCTCCTCTCCTCTCCTCTCCTCTCCTCTCCTCTCCTCTCCTCTCTTCTCCTCTCCTGTCCTGTCCTCTCCTCTCCTCTCTTCTCCTCTCTTCTCTTTTCCTCTCCTCTCCTCTCCTCTCCTCTCCTCTCCTCTCCTCTCCTCTGTTCTCCTCTGTTCTCCTCTCCTCCCCTCTCCTCTCTTCTCCTCTCTTCTCCTGTCCTGTCCTCTCCTCTCCTCTCTTCTCCTCTCCTCTCCTCTCCTCTCCTCTCCTCTCTTCTCCTCTTCTCCTCCTCTCCTCTCCTCTCCTCTCTTCTCCTCTCCTCTCTCCTCTCCTCTCCTCTCCTCTCTTCTCCTCTCCTTTCCTCTCCTCTCCTCTCCTCTCCTCTCCTCTCCTCTCTTCTCTTCTCCTCTCCTGTCCTGTCCTCCCCCTCTCCATCCCCATAAGCCTGATCGTTTTAATTGAAAGTCAGAGGAGGGTACTCTTGTGGTTTCATTATTAATTTATTAAAGTGCAATTTTCACCCACATGTGAAACAGAAAAATCAATGGAAACAACAGCGCAAAGCATCAAGGTTGATTACAGATGGAGGAGCCATAGATGGTGGTGCTGAAGGTGTTTTTCAACTGTTTGTCTCCTCCTCACAAGAACATTTTGACACTGTCTCTGTCACACAATGCATTGGGTAAACAGTAAGGACTGATAAATAATGACATTTGATTGTTGTGTCTTATTAGGGGAGTTTGCACTACTCCATTACATGGTACGGATGAAATGGAAGGCATATATTGCTCTGTAATTCAATCTGTCCAGCAGTGAGAGATGAGAAGCATGCCCTTTGCGCTAAGCGGAGTCAGAGATGATTTAGGTGGAGCAGATGGGAAATTCTAATCTGTTAGGCTAACCCTGAATGGCTAAAAGCCCACTCAAGAATGACATTTTCCTCCCATGTTTTTCAACCTGATAATCTTGATAACTTTAATATCTCTGAAAAGGTTACTTATTTCCAGTGAACGGAAATGCACCGTTTCAGCTCCTTTTTAAAACCTTTTTTTGATAACAACAATTCAAATATTCATACAATTTCTTTACACATTACACGTGCTTTTCTTTAGACTCAAGATTTGTTACAGAAAAAACAAAGTGTTTATGAATGACAAATGAGATAGCAACAACATCAAGTCAAGCATTTTAATAAGATTTTAATAAGCTATATGAATTATGACCAGAGCCAGTTCTAATGATGTTTCCGGCAACTTCCAGACTTTGTATTTCATGGCAGTTGGTAAATAAGGAAAGCTGAACAACAAGCAGGAGATTATTTTTGGTCCAAGCCATTTGGATACAAGGGAAGTGTGGTGACGCTCTACTTGAACCGATAGTCACAGCTGTGGGCTGTGCAACAACAATCCTACGACTCGAGGAAGACAGGCAGGATGTAAACAGCATTCCCTCACTGGCGGTAGCGGGGGGAAAGAACTGAATCCACATGCCAAAACACAAGACAGATCTGGATATTTCTGTTTAAATGAAAACATTTAGAATGAGTGGTCTTGGACTCTTTAGGTAGCACGGTAAAAAGCTGTTTTGAATTGTTATCTCATAATAGATCAAATAACATTGACCTTTTAGGAATTAGATGTATTAATAATAATAAAAATAAGCAAGCACTGCGTCCATCCACATGATAGAGGACCCTTGGGCTTACCAACACTGTACTGTGGCCAATAATGTCTACACAGTGTCTAAATGGGCTCTGTCTGCTTACTCACACTAAGGCTGGGAGTGCAGCTTGGCCAGCCACACTCACTGTAATTAGTACAACATTTTTGCCAAGCACCGCCCCACACTCTCACACAATTAGTGTGCTTTTTGTGATCATGAAATTATGGAAATGGAAGACACTTATTCAAACAGGTCCGGCATTACCATATTTTGAAATATTTGACTTAATTAGTTGGCCCCGGACCTGGCGAATAGAGACAAAGACTTTTAAAGCAGCGAGGCTCATAAAGTCCTTATTAAGAGAGGAGAGCGAGATGGACCTAATGATGTGTTTGGAAATTAGGCCGATCAAACCGTTAATGCAAGGTCCTCCTTCCTGGCAAAAAGCATCCAAATGAGACAATTAGACAGCCATTATTCTCACTGCTGGGCTACATGTGGAGCCTGATATGCATAGTGTGTTTATCAAGACAGACAATGTCCACTTAGAAAAAAATCCACTAAAATGCTGAGCCACTGTGAACCTAGATTTAAAAAAACAGCTCTGTAGCTAAGATTTGGGGGGTTGGGAAGGAGTGTTATCAGTGGTCCTCAATCAAGGAGTAATTCAGTATTATCTGCATAATGTTCTATCACAATTTAGAATAACTGAATTAACGGGGGAAAGCTCTCAGAATTGGCTAAAATAAAGTACATGTATAGATCATGACTAGATGGAAGGAATGATAAGCTGGAGAGAAAATGTACTTACTGTAAATTATCACTTTATTTCCTATACATGCTTTTACCTTTATAAGCTAAGAGGAGAGAAGTATATATTCAGTTAATTGCCACAACATAAAAAGTAACACTTGACTTCAATAAATATGTACATTTTCTATGTGGAGTTCTACTGTTTTGTACATTCTTCACATTGAAAACATATGGTGAACCAACCCACAATTAACCATCTATTTCACAGAATCCAGAGGACACGCATTCCTTAATTACACCCCTTAAATCTTTATTTACCCTGCCTGTCTAGGTCGAGCCTGATCTTCTTACACATCCCTACCACCTCCGTCTCCATCTCCGCCTCGAACCCTGTCCCTATCCCTGCATGCAGCGACACGGGTGTCTGTTTGTAGACTAGAGGTGGCCGTTGCGGTGGTGTAGGATGATGCGGGATAGGGATAGCTGTTACGTGTCTGCCATTTTGCAAATGGTTATTAATTGCATGGCGGGATGAGGCGAGGGTTGGCGGGTGGGCGGTGGCGTTGGCGGCAGCAGGGCAACAGGGCGGGCGGTCTCCGCGGCCAGGCTCCGGCACATAGCTCTTCATCAGCCCCCAGCCGTCAGAGCTGCACAGACAATTACAGCCCTCTGATTGCTATCAGACAGGGAGGGGATTTTTACAAATTAGGGGATAAATAGAATTTTCCACATGCCTAATGGCAGGGGCTGGGGACAGTAATGAAAAACTATACATCACAATCAAGCCGACAATCCTATTCATGGCAATGCATTATGCTCACTATTCATAATAATGGCATAGTGACAGAGACTGCGCTGGCCCCGGCCAGAGGGATGCCAGCAATCCTACATAGGCTCGCTAACGCTGGGCCATTTCTGGGGAACTCATACAGACTCTACTTCATTGCATCCTGCCAATGTTTGATTTAATTTTTTTCGTTTTATTTTTTATATAGATTTTCTTCTCTTTTTTTAAAATTCACATTGGTTTTCCAATAATTCAAGGATGGTTTATTGTTTCAATACTTTTCAGCTCAAGCAGATTCTTCATTCAAAAGAATAAAATACTCAATGTTACAGAATATATGATCATACTATTTACTGATTTGGCAAGTTAGAGAAAGTTGTCACAGTCAAAAGGAGTCATTCTTTGCACTAGTGTCTCGTAAGTGTAGATCTGCAGGCTACTTCTATCCAATCACACACACACACACACACACACACACACACACACACACACACACACACACACACACACACACACACACACACACACACACACACACACACACACACACACACACACACACACACACACACACACACACACACACAACACACACACAACACACACACAGTGAGCAAACACACACAGACTCAACAAACACCCTTTCATTTACCACAACAATCCAACCATAGAGATCCAATTTTCTTCTGATTTACACATGCGGTGAGCCCGGACGCTACAGGCAACTCCTTACCAGTGGAGCTAAAGTTATTGCACATAGATAACAATACAAACCAACCAACCCCAACTATCCCTGGCAAGACTTTACAACATATACTATAGGTATAAAAAGATAAACTCCCAGCCAAAATCATATTCCAGTCGTTAGGTTTAATTTGAGCTCTAAACTAGCTTGTTTGGCATCACCTACACTGACCCAATCCCTATTCCTCTCCTTCCCTGTCCTCATCCTAAGGACACTGTAAATAGGGTGTCTACTGCAGTGGTTTCCCAACAGCGGTGACAGTCAGTGAGCTAAAGTAGCGCAACACATCCTGCCCCAGTCTGACACAGTGCTCCTAACAGGCATCCATCCTTTCATCTCTATGTAAAATGATTGTGCTCTCCCCTCAGGGCAGGAGGAGGACAGGGTTGGTCTCAGAGGCAGGAGACAGAGATCAATGAGTGTTGTGTGTGTTGCAGCTACATGGTAAAGTTCCCTAGTATATCAGGCAGTCCTAAGTGTATAAGTTTGCGAGTGTGTGCGCCAGCATGTGATGTGTGTGTGCTCCTGGCAGTGCAGCCCGTTGATTAAAGCAGTGTGATTGTACAGCAGAATGAGAGATAACCTCTACAGCAGTGTAGAGCAGCACAGTCCTGTTCCTGTGGGAGGCTTTCATTAGGATGAACCTGCGTGGCTAAACGACCCAGCCACATTATCACTGTCACTACACAGGGAAAACATGACTGCTAGAAGACCCTTGGGGCACACAATAGAACTTCTGCCATCAAATACAGCCTGCCATGGCATTCTCTTCTCTTCACCCCCCACCCCACTCTACACAGGTTTACCCCCCCCCACACACACACACACACACAAAGACACAGACACGAGTATGACTTCATCTCATTAGTCCAGCTGTAGTGGGATTAACAACAGCACTGACATTTAATGCCTTGTAAGGGACAAGTCTATAAAAACAGCCGATGGGGGTGATGGTGTGTGTGTGTGTGTGTGTGTGTGTGTGTGTGTGTGTGTGTGTGTGTGTGTGTGTGTGTGTGTGTGTGTGTGTGTGTGTGAAGAAAGTGACGGTGGTCTGATGCACTTCCTCCACCCTCCTCGCCTTCGCCCACGTTTCATTCCGTCTCATTAAATATGGATATCTCATCACACAACCTCAGCAGGCAGGCGCTGGCTGGGTCCTATTTGCATGCAGTAAATTCCTGCCATCGACAGGGACAGGAGGGGATAGGGATGGCTGAGGTGTTCACAGGGTTAGGACTGGCCTGCTAATGGGCTCCCATGCATAGGCCAGGATAGGCCGAGACGGGGGGAGAGAGAGAGAGAGAGAGAGACGGGAAAAGAGAGGCGGGGAGAGAGAGATGGGGAGTGAGAGATTGGGAGAGAGAGACGGGGAGAGAGAGATGGGGAGTGAGAGATTGGGAGAGAGAGACGGGGAGAGAGAGATGGGGAGAGAGAGACGGGGAGAGAGAGATTGGGAGAGAGAGATGGGGAGAGAGAGACGGGGAGAGAGAGATTGGGAGAGAGAGATGGGGAGAGAGATGGGGAGTGAGAGATTGGGAGAGAGAGATGGGGAGAGAGAGACGGGGAGAGAGAGATTGGGAGAGAGAGACGGGGAGAGAGAGACGGGGAGAGAGAGATTGGGAGAGAGAGACGGGTAGAGAGAGATGGGGAGAGAGAGACGGGGAGAGAGAGATTGGGAGAGAGATGGGGAGAGAGAGATGGGGAGTGAGAGATTGGGAGAGAGAGACGGGGAGAGAGAGATGGGGAGAGAGAGACGGGAAGAGAGAGACGGGGAGAGAGAGACGGGGAGAGAGAGATTGGGTGAGAGAGATGGGGAGAGAGAGACGGGGAGAGAGAGATGGGGAGAGAGAGACGGGGAGAGAGAGATTGGGAGAGAGAGATGGGGAGAGAGAGAGAGAACACCCTTGGACCTGGGATAGAACACCGGCAGAGGGCTCCAGAATAATGAGGGTCAGGCAGTCAGTCTGTAGACAAAGGTAGATGTTGGAGGATAACACATTATACACTACCGTATCGTCAGTGAAGAACTAGGGGGCTCAGGTCTTCACGTCCTGTCAGAACACCTCTGAGACCAGCCCCATATCAGTGAACTGAGCTGAAAGTAAGGTACAGTAATGCCAGGTAGCAGCTCCAAACTATTCCGGTTTTTATCCTTTCTCTTGGAGCACCATATCTCTCTCTCATATCACACACACGTCCCTAATGAGAATGATCTGCCCCGCTGATAAAACGACAAGCGTTTGTTGTAAAAAATGTACCATCCTAACGACAATTATTGACTTGATTCTCATTGCCCAGGGCTTTACAGGGAAAACATTAAGCTTGCATCCTGCTCATTAATCACTGCTGCAGAGGCATAACTAGGCTGTTATGGCTCTGTTTTTCTAGGTAGAGACCAGCTCCTGGATCTGGATCCTGCTACACAGGCGGCAGAAAATAGATTCAATGAAAAACCAGACATGTTTAAATCACAAAGGTATAAAGTATTATTATACATTCTCTGTGGTTGGATGCAAATTAGCGTGTTGGGAAAAATATAGTGTACCATCTGTAGTAGGGAACCTGTTGAGTTGTGGGCTCTGGACAGAGGAGGCTGGTGAGGAGAGGACAGCTCATACTAATGGCTGGAAGGGAAAGAATGGAATGGTAGCAAACACATGGAAACCCTGTGATGTGTTTGATACCATTGCTTTCATTCGGTTCAAGCCATTACTATGAGCCTATCCTCCGATTTAAAGTGCCACCAGCCACCATTGGTTCTAGGGCCTTGGTGCCCATTGGGAGGTGTAGTCTCAGAGCGGGTAACCTGGTAATTGAGCGTCAGTGGGTGCGTGGCACGCCACATTGTGTCTGTCCTCAGGCTCACTTGTCTGCCTTTGTTCAGTGGACCCCAAGATCAATCACTGTGGATCAAGTTTAAAGGAAGTGTGGGAGGTGAGCTCTAAGACACACTCACAAACACATACAGATATGCACGCGCATGCACACGCACACACACACACACACACACGCACACACACACACGCACACCAAGGTGACAAACAGGCGGGCGAAGCCACGATCGATGGCAGACCAGGGAATCAGCAACAGGGAGAGGGGAAAAACAATCACCTATCAGATTGAAACGGACTTCTCCTTGTATCTTTAGGGTCCTGTGACAATAGATTGGACAGGAAATCCAATGGCAAGTAAGAGACAAAAAAATGAAGCAGAAAAAACAGATTACTAATACGCTCCAGCCAGAGCCATTTTGATCTGTGACAATGCAGGGATCTGGTGAAAACCATTATCACGTACTCTCTGTCTCTGATAAGAGGCCTCTAATCTGTTTGCTGGAGGTATTGAACAAATGCATTTGTGCCACTGACAGAGGGAGGGATGGAGGGAGGAATATGGGGACGGAGGGATGGGGACGGATGGAAAATGAGAGGATGAGGGAGTTGGAAAAACTTCTGTGGAGCTGATGGCTATTTCTTGACAGAGAATAGAGAGTGAGGAGAATGTAGAAGAGTGTACTGTAATGCTGAATGTTTACTTCAGAGGTAGCGGTGAAGGTTGGAGAACTTGGACGAAATATCCAACTTGTTTAAATTCTACAGCTCTGTGGTAAATGCAGCAACAGTATTACCTGTTTGAAATAGGTTGGAGGATGAGGATATGGTGCTTCAGTACAGCAAAAATGATTTACAATGAGAACAGCATAACACATATATGAAACATGATATGTCTCGCTGGTAAACAGAGTTTGGTATTGGGTACTTTATAAATGTAATTTGTTCCAAAATTGTAATCAGTTCTGTCATCTGATTACTTTTGTATTACTTTCCCCTTGGAAGAGGTATTAGTGGTATCTGACTTGTGGTTAGAAAGGTGGCATAATGTATTAACACCCTTTCTGAATTTGAATGTAATCCAAGAAGTAATCATCTAGTTTTTCCAAAGTATCTGTAATCTGATTACAATACGTTTTCTGTTGACATAAGTCATTATAGTTACAGGACGTAATCAGCTACTCCCCAAACCTGGTGGTAAAAACTAGAAATCAGGATAATAATTAGTGTGTTTACTATCTTCACCAGAGAGTCAGTGAGGCCCAGGGCCTGATAGTGCAGTCGGCAGGCTGTGTCAGTTGGGGGCAGTGGGCGCCATAAAAAAATCACATTGCCTGGTTCCCCCGATGCCCCTTAGAACTCCAGACATTGACCTTCGACCCTGACAGAGCGTCCATGTTCTTTACCTACCTGGTTAAAGCAATGAAACCAGAGAGATTTATCTGACTCTTTCAACCCTACCGCCCTCCCTCCTCCAGCTCCACCCCTCCACCCCCATTTTCAACAGACCACTGATCAGCCCACTCCATCCATTTCCCCTGGACACCCCCACCCCCCTCCTCAGCCCTGTCCCACCCCCTCCCCCTTCCACTTCCCCATTCCAATTGACTGTCCCATTTGTCACACAGAATTCTTTTAGCCCCTGGCTACTAGTTAACCTGCACTCGGAGACCCTTCTGTGAAATGCTAAAGATTGCAGAACCGTAAAAGAGTGGCGAAATGATGTGCAATATGTCAAACAGAAGGACATTTTCACTCTTTCTCTCTCCCCTGCCAATGCACAGTGGAAGCCCAAGGGCATCATCCACCTCCAATCGCTAACCCTTGTATAAGTTTCCAATTCCAGAGAGCTGGGATTATGGTGTTTTTTTTATTATTTATTTTATTTTATCGTCAAATTATTACAACGCTGATAAGATGGAGATGCTGATGTCCCAGTGTGTCGGACCTTAACCTCTCTTCTGGTTGCAGGGATCCTCTTTGCTACTCCGACTCATCCTCACAGTGACCCGTGGACACACATACCAGGCAGTGCACACATACAAAGCGTGCGCAAGTACACACATTTATATACTTGAGCTACACACAAGCATACACATTTATATACTTGAGCTATACACAAGCATAAACACACACCCTACTGTATATACTTAGTCACACACTCCACACACACACACACACACACACACACACACACACACACACACACACACACACACACACACACACACACACACACACACACACACACACACACACACACACACACTCTCTCTCATCCACCACACACTCATCCAGTACTCAGCACAGCACAGCAGCCCTCAGGTAAGGGCCCCACTCATAGACATGGAGATTGGTTTTTAGTTAAATGTCAGTGGAGGTGCAAGGATAGCCCAGGGGTAGTGCTCTCTCTCCTCTCTCCTCTCTCCTGGCTGGCTGCTGTCACAACTGCTAGTGTTGTGTCAGTGTGAGGACTTTGGGAGGGCTCTGGGTCACTCTGATTAAAGATAAATAGGGTGGGGCTGGACATCAGACAGGGCTTTCATTACACACACACTCAGACCTATAGTACACATCCCTGTTGTTACCCAATATGCACAGTAATATGCTGAGCCACACTTTAATGTGTTAACTAAATATTCCCCCCCAAAAAATCAGAAGAGAGAAGTCAAATCTAAACCTCAAATAAAAAAACAGAAATCCTGTTTATCATATTTTTTTCATCATAATTATTTGACTAATGTAGCAACTGAAGTCTTGTGCATTGTTTTTATTGAGTGATATATACCTTCTGTGTGTGTCCAAGACTGAGCATCATCATCATCCATTTGTGTGTGACAGGATCCAGGCTGTCCTAACCCAGATGTACAGCTGTCAATCAGCCCTGGGTGACGCCCATCATTCTGGTATTCAGAAACCATGTCTGTGTGGTCTCCTTCCTCCCTCCCCTGCCTTATCCTAGCCATTCTTCCTTCTATCTCACCATTAGATCACACGGCCCACTAAGTTTTAACACTTGTGACAGTTTCTTACCCCAGTGGCAGCAGCGAGGGCAGAGGCCGGATGAGTGGCAGGTGCCATTAGCTGTGTGCTGACCATGGGCTGGGCCGCAGGACAGTGGAAAGGTCAGCCTCTTACCCACGCCAGCTGATTTACAGACAGACTAAACGCTCCAGATGGAGGGAGGAAGGCCTCAGAAAAACCAACAACCAGCCAGGGTTTTACGATAAGTTCAAGTGTAATTATGACTACTAAATAACTTGGCAGAACATCATTAACCCCTTACACTTGTGGAAATGTGCCGATATGGATAGGACCAAAGGTAAATGTTTCTAACAGAAGAACTATAAAAAGCATTCCCATGGCACGACAAAACCTATTCCCCCTCAGGAGACTGAAAAGATTTGGCATGGGTCGTCAGATCCTCAAAAGTTTCGCCAGCTGCACCATCGAGAGCATCCTGACTCTTTGCATCACTGCCTGGTATGGCAACTGCTCTGCCTCCGACCGCAAGGCACTTGTGCGTTCCGCCCAGTACATCACCGGGGCCAAGCTTCCTGTCATCCAGGACCTCTATACCAGGCGGTGTCAGAGGAAGGCCCTAAACATTGTTTAAAAAAGACTCCAGCCACCCTAGTCATAGACTGTTCTCTCTGCTACCTCACGGCAAGCGGTACCGGAGGGCCAAGTCTAGGTCCAAGAGGCTTCTAAACAGCTACCCCCAAGCTATAAGACTCCTGAACACCTAATCAAATGGCTACCCAGACTATTTGCATTGCCCCCCCTTGCTGCTGCTACCCTCTGTTGCTATCATTTATGCATAGTCACTTTAATAACTCTACCATGTACATATTACCTCAACTAACCAGTGCCCCCGCACATTGACTCTGTACCGGTACTCCACTGTATATAGTCTCCACATTGACTCTGTACCGGTACTCCACTGTATATAGTCTCCACATTGACTCTGTACCGGTACTCCACTGTATATCGTCTCCACATTGACTCTGTACCGGTACTCCACTGTATATCGTCTCCACATTGACTCTGTACCGGTACTCCACTGTATATAGTCTCCACATTGACTCTGTACCGGTACTCCACTGTATATCGTCTCCACATTGACTCTGTACCGGTACTCCACTGTATATCATCTCCACATTGACTCTGTACCGGTACTCCACTGTATATAGTCTCCACATTGACTCTGTACCGGTACTCCACTGTATATCGTCTCCACATTGACTCTGTACCGGTACTCCACTGTATATAGTCTCCACATTGACTCTGTACCGGTACTCCACTGTATATCATCTCCACATTGACTCTGTACCGGTACTCCACTGTATATAGTCTCCACATTGACTCTGTACCGGTACTCCACTGTATATCGTCTCCACATTGACTCTGTACCGGTACTCCACTGTATATAGTCTCCACATTGACTCTGTACCGGTACTCCACTGTATATAGTCTCCACATTGACTCTGTACCGGTACTCCACTGTATATCGTCTCCACATTGACTCTGTACCGGTACTCCACTGTATATAGTCTCCACATTGACTCTGTACCGGTACTCCACTGTATATCGTCTCCACATTGACTCTGTACCGGTACTCCACTGTATATAGTCTCCACATTGACTCTGTACCGGTACTCCACTGTATATCGTCTCCACATTGACTCTGTACCGGTACTCCACTGTATATAGTCTCCACATTGACTCTGTACCGGTACTCCACTGTATATCGTCTCCACATTGACTCTGTACCGGTACTCCACTGTATATAGTCTCCACATTGACTCTGTACCGGTACTCCACTGTATATCGTCTCCACATTGACTCTGTACCGGTACTCCACTGTATATAGTCTCCACATTGACTCTGTACCGGTACTCCACTGTATATCGTCTCCACATTGACTCTGTACCGGTACTCCACTGTATATAGTCTCCACATTGACTCTGTACCGGTACTCCACTGTATATAGTCTCCATATTGACTCTGTACCGGTACTCCACTGTATATAGTCTCCATATTGACTCTGTACCGGTACTCCACTGTATATAGTCTCCACATTGACTCTGTACCGGTACTCCACTGTATATCGTCTCCACATTGACTCTGTACCAGTACTCCACTGTATATCGTCTCCACATTGACTCTGTACCGGTACTCCACTGTATATAGTCTCCACATTGACTCTGTACCGGTACTCCACTGTATATAGTCTCCACATTGACTCTGTACCGGTACTCCACTGTATATAGTCTCCACATTGACTCTGTACCGGTACTCCACTGTATATCGTCTCGCTATTGTTTTTTTTTACTTCTGCGCTTTAATTACTTGTTACTTTTATTTATTTTTCTCACCGTATTTTTTTCAACTGCGTTGTTGGTTAAGGGCTCGTAAGTAAGCATTTCACTGTTGTATTCTGCGCATGTGACTAATACAATTGGATTTGATTTGAGTTGAAAGAGAACACTGGAGATTATGGGGAAATCAGACCGAACATGAAGACACAGTAGTTCACAGTAGTTCACCTCACACAAGACCGAATCCAAACACTACACTGTTGATTTACTGTGCATTTTAGATTTACTGTCATTCTCATAGCATGTTGTCAATAACAAAATCTGAAAATACTCTGGATACATTCTGTAACATAATAAGAATATTCATTTACGTTTTGGAGTAGGTGCAAGATAAGAAAACACTATTACAGTGAGAGGTAGTTTAGTTTTGAGATGTCAACTAACATGAATTCAATGTGAAATCACCAAGACAAATCACCATGTCATTGGATTTAAGTGACATTTCTTTTTAGGCACTTCAGACAAACAGATTGTCATTTTGGTGCGCATAGAATGGAGTGCATTCAAGCGTGTGTTGCGTGGCAAAATGTTCTTCACAATATAACAAACACAGGCTTTTATTCTGTTCAAGACAACCCAGGGTATAACGCATGTCATCCTTGTAACTGTGCTTCAAAAATATCAATCAGAAATGTTGATCCCGTAAATGTTATCAAATGTGGAAATGTGAATGCACGTTTGGACTAATGGGTGTGTGGTTTGCTTGTATGACATCCGTCCTCAGCGTCTCATCTTTCAGAACACATGAACTCCTCTTGATTTACAACATTTCCCTCACTCAGACAACAACAAATGTGCAAAAATAGCCCAATTAGCAGGAGAGAAGGGCGCATCGTCTTGTCGCGCGCTGTGCTCATGTTTATAACAGCTGTCAGTCAAAACCCACACAGAGCTTTGAAGCGGAGAACCTGAGCTCTGACATGTATAGCATGTTACTGTACAGTCACTGCGTTCCAATTTAGGTGCTTATCAGTGACTAAATCTGCCATTTTCAACCTGTATATGGGATGACAGGGGATGTGAGTGGATAGGGCTGCGTTATGAAACACACATGCCATAAACAATCAATAAAAAATGCGTGCTGTCTTTGATTGTATTCGTTTAGAGCATTTCTTCCCTGAAGGCCCATACACTGTATAGTACAACAGTTCTACAAGGCAGTGGGTGAAATAAAATCCTTTTGCCAGTAAGCAGAGATGTCCATGTTGTTGTTGTGAATGAGGTCGCCGGGGGTTTTAATCAAACAGAACAGCATGCTACAGGACCACCCCTGGTCCTCTCCTCACAGCCAGCCCTCCTCTCCTCTCTGTTCCACCAAACAGAACAGGCTGATAAATGGATCTCCCCATACACATAAACAACATCCCACATAGGGACCTTCCCTTCTCCACTCTTCCACACTAATTCCTATTCATTTAAACGCCACATGGGCAAGCGCCACAGCCAAAGACATTTATTATTTAGCTGTTTTGTTTATGAATAGCTTACAGGTGGACGCCCGAGCCCAGCGGCACTCGTAAATCACAACACCGAGTCGTTTCTCCAAACCAGAGGAACGTGCGATTATGTGCAAGTGTGTCTCGGAGGGTGTGTGTGTTTCACTGTGAGTGTGTGTGCGTGCCCGCATGTGTGGTGTGTGTGTGGATATGTGGTCGTCAATTTCCATCTGTGCTCTTCCTCTCCCTGTTTAATTAGTAATGAGGACATATATTTGTTAGTTCCAAAGGAGAGAGAGAAAAGTGCTAGAATAAGCCCCTCTGGACAAAATGAAAACTCGCACTCTCTGTCAGAGGCAGCCTGCCTGCCTGTTCCAGCTTTGCAGAAAGGCCGTGATAGAGAAGCACAGGGTGGCGGATAAACATGTAGGAACATCAACAACAGCGAGCAGGAAACTGCCACTACCGCCGCTACCACCTCACTTCTCCTGGCCTTATTTATCACTGCGCTGACAGAAGATTTACCTCCTCCTTTTTAAAAAAGGAGGTGAGAAAGTACACAGAACAAACCCTGGCTGTTTAACATAGTCTCTGTTCTAAATAATATCTCATCCTGTACATTTGTCAACGTGACACTTTCACCTTTATTGAGTTACACTCTGGGGATTCTCTCTCTCTCTCTTGCTCTCTCTCTCTCTCTCTCTCTCTCTCTCTCTCTCTCTCTCTCTCTCTCTCTCTCTCTCTCTCTCTCTCTCTCTCTCTCTCTCTCTCTCCCACTACCCTGCAGACAGAGCAGACTGAAGTGCTTTTGTCCTGTTCTGTAAAAGCAGTGTGCTAGAACTCCTCACACAAACCCAGATTGATGGGATGGGTTGGATGTCCTATCAGAGACCAGGACACTTCAAGAAGCTTTAAGATCCTCTGGACTCCACACAAAGATTTGTTGACATCAGCCTATATTCCCTGCTACTTCCGGTTCCCTAAAGTTAGACCCGTAAAGAACAGTTGTTCTATTTCTATGGGTGGACTCCTCCGCTTTTTCCCACCTGAATGGGTATATTTGGCCTGTGCTTATGAGTTAGTGTTTGTGAACAGCTGCACAGAGGGTAGCAGAGCTTTGATAGTGAGTCAGTGCTGCTGTCCAGGGTGCTGAAAATGAAAGGGGAACCGACTTCTCAAACAAAAAGCTGGAGCCATTTTCTGTAGTTGCAGCAGAGGAATGAGGAGAGAGCACTGAGCACCAAAGGGGATGAACTCGGGTGTGTCTCAAATGCCACCCTAATCCGTCTAGAGTGCAATTCTTTTGACAAGAGCCCATCAGACCACACCTGGTCTGTGGACCCAGATGTTTGTGGTCCAGGCATGGCCAGTGGAGATAGGAGATCTCATCAGAGCTCCGTGCGTGGAGCGGTCAGAGCATTGCAAAATGATTGATGTGCCCTTCTCCTGTGCACAACTGCTTCCACTCTGCTTGTCTTTCATCTGGGGACTTTGATTCTGTTTCCAGTCCGTCAGACACGCAACATATACCGATATGACAACAATGTGTGACACTGCATTGAGAGGCATTCTCAGACAGCCTACCTTTGTTTTGATGTGTTTTTCCAAACTGACCTCTTACAGAAAAGCCTATCTGCCGATTTTCTTCTTTCAGATGGTCAGGTAGCCAGATCTATCAAACCGCAGGTCAGTGGGGTTTTGTAAACACAATAGAAACCTGTGCATTACGCAACAACATATAAGTACATTTGCAATTAGTTTATGCCACCTTAATTGAAGAAAGTAATTGGTTTGGGGAAGTAGATGCTAAAGTACTGAGTTTATCAAAAGAGTATTTAAAAAAAAAATCCGAAACAGTATTTACAGTTCGATGTCAATTCTCTGCCCAGTCCTCTCCCTCTCCTGTTGTCACATTACTTTGTACTGTATGGTCATTTTACTCCCCGTTTGAAAAACCCCTGATCATAAAGCTTTACTTTGTTATGTTGAGTCTGTAGGGAGCATGGTTCAATAACCCCTGTAAAGCCAGTGAGGAGAACAGACAGGGTTTACTAGCCGGCACCACCTGAGTGTGTCTCAACCCTTTAATCATCCCGGCTGCTGTGTAACATATTATGCATAACCCGCATGGCATGATTCACAACCTACACTGCTGCCTTCTGACACAGAGCCATACAAACAAACTCTAACCTGGTTCTTTTATTTCTTTCAATTTGTCTTGCTTAAAAAAACGAACAGGCCGTGAGCAGATGAATAAATAAAAGCAGGAGAATAGATGACGGTGGTGGTGTAGTGTTGAGAGGGGTAGCAGGTTCCGGCAGGGCTTCCACAGTTAGGTAGGGCCTGTCCCTGGGCTATCTGCAGACATGGTGTTCATCATGGTGTCTACCCAGAGAGTGGGGCCATCCATCAGGACACACGCATCACACATGAGGACCAGGGAGGGTGGTTGGTGGCTGGACTGGAGAGGGGCTCAGTCTGGAGAACTGGTGATATTGCAGGGCTGTTTTTAGGAGCTTTTGAACACACTGGGTGGGAGCTCTTGTTGGCTGGGGCACTTCACTGGTTGGTGATGGAGAATAGATTAATGAAACCCCACTGGGCACAGGTGTAAGTTTAACATTTGTTACATATCACTGGAGTTAAGTTAAAAACTGTGTGAAAAAAAAATATTAAATGCCCTTACGTTGATGACTTTTTTCAAATCTAATTTGTTTTCCACATTCATTCAGCGTCATCACATTGATTTTGGGGGTTGAAATGATGTGGAAACAATGTTCATTCAACCAGTTTTTGCCCAGGGGGACAGGGAAGAAGCCAGATCTTTGTTGGAGCCTGATGGGGTCAACCACCACTCTATCCTGGTCCATGAAAAGTCAAGTAAGATGGGAAGCTTTGAAGTTAAAAGGAATTGTCTGACGTTGGGGGGCTAAATGTACCTGAGATAAACAAAATACTATTATATTGGTCAAAAATGACACTCGGACACTATAGAATGTAAGTGCTGGATGAAAGGGAAATTGCGTATTACTGTAGAGGTGCAGGTAGAGTGACATTTTATTTTGAAAATAACAATTTTGCCGAGATCAGCGAAGAGAAGGTAGCGTAATGAGATGATAAGCAATTAAGATCATGCTGATAAGGCAGAGCAGCGTTTACAGGCTAAGAAAAGCAGAAGAACCTGAACCATGGGACATGGGACATGGGACATGGGGAGCTGGTCAAAGGAACACTATTGGAGAGAAAAACCTAAGATGAAGCTATTCTATTGTGGAATCAAGATGTACCATTCTCAAATCAATAGTCCTTAAGTAAAAGTCTGTGGGTGCATTCCACTCTTACATGTGTTACTTGATCTGTAAGCAATAGGTACAGGACATTCAAAGGAATGGCAAACTCTTAGAGAGATCTGAGGGGGAAAGAAAGATAGCATTGCATTCTGCAGATCTACTTTATAATGCCTCTCCATCACTAGAAAACCCCACCTATTTATCTAGTATTTATGTCCCGCAGGCATTAACTGTCTTAGAATAAACTAAGAGTTACTCACAATGAGTTATGGCAATTAATGAAAACATAGGCAAAAAGACAGGGAGTTCTATTGATTGACAATATGCTAATGTGACAATTGGAAGATCGATTGATTGATGCTTGGTCTATCGCTCTTCTCCAGGCAGTGTGTGTTCGCATTCCTTTATGGTCTGTGCCTCTCCTATACACTTTGGGATGTAGTTAAGGACCCTATCATTTCCCGGTCCTGTCATAATACTCAACATAATAAAACATGCTGACTAAACAACCGTCTGGCAGTCAGTCAATCCACATGGATCCATACCCCCCAGCCCTCTCCCAAATGGGAAGGTAAAAGGATATAAAACCAGGGATGAGTCAAGTGCCTTGGTTGAGTGTATAGTATAGTGTCGAAGGAGATGGGAATAGGAATTGTACTCGACGGTCAATGGAGCAGACCCACTAAATTCCCCACTCAGTCCCCTCGCAGCTCCCTGTAGTTTAAATACACACATCCCTGACAAGCATTGATCCTGCTTCCCCGCTCTGCAGGAGCAGCTAGCCTGCATGTCAAAGCCCAGGAGATTGCTCTTAGCACCGGATTAAAGACGACTGGACACAAAGTGGAGAGAGCGAGAGCGAGAGAGAGCGAGAGCGCGAGAGTGAGAGAGAGAGAGAGAGAGAGAGAGAGAGAGAGAGAGAGAGAGAAAGAGAGAGAGAGAGAGAGAGAGAGAGAGAGAGAGAGAGAGAGAGAAAGAGAGAGAAAGAGAGAGAAAGAGAGAGAGAGAGAGAGAGAGAGAGAGAGAGAGAGAGAGAGAGAGAGAGAGAGAAAAAGAGAAAAAGAGTGAGAGAGAGAAAGAGAGAAAGAGAGAGAGAGCGTGCTACTGGGCCCAATGAAGAAGACATGCTTTATGACAGACAAAATGCCTTATAACGGCTTGTCTCATTCACACAGCTCAATACCTCATCTCACACAAATTGGGCTTTGTCGATGACCCAGGGAACAATAACCCCCTCGAACGCAAATAACCACACTTACTCTCGAACAAGCATTGATAAAAGCGAAGGAGAAAATGGTGCAAACCCGGGGAGAGGCCAAGCCTGAGTCCCTAATGGCACCCTATTGCTTACATAGTGCACTGGTTTTGAGAAAAGCCCCATGGACCCTGGTCAAAAGTAGAGCAATATTTAAGAACAGGCTGCTACTTAGGAAACAACCAAATGCAGGGACGAGATCTCACTGTGGTGCTCTGCTCCTTATCTGATGTCTCTATCAGGCTGTCTGTGGCGGTGGGCCCCAGTGCTGTAGGCAGCTCTATTGTGTTTCCTCCTCATTCCTTGTTTAGGCTGTAATTAAACAGTACAATGACTGACAGCCTGGGAGACAGCAGTGCTAATTGCTGGCAGTGTGAGATGGTGTGAGCTAGCAGGCTAGCAGCCCTCTCTGACATGGCTGACTGCACCTGAGAGCCTATAGCTGCCATTACAGCTTAGGCTACCACACCTTGAGCCAAAGGTAGTTCTAACCAGAATTCTGGGCTGTGATGAACAAACATTTCAGATGTGAGTGGGTTGAAACAAAAACATTATTGTTTTAAAACGAGACAAAAATCATCTGTGCTGCAATTTGTTCATGGTTTCAGAAGTCAGACCGTGGCATTGTCATGAGCATTGTCTTCCTCCATATGTTAACTCAGCCTGACAAAATGCTTTTGATAAGAAAAATAATGGCCTATGTAGGTGCATCTCATTGCACTTTCTCCATATTTTCACAGCTTGCAACTCCGACTCGTTGCCACCATGCATAATGTCATGAATTTGAACTGTCTTGGCCATTTTGCATCACTCCTGTCTTTGTCACTCACACGTTGTCACCGCCGGGGCTTCGTAGGAGAGAGAAACATAAAGGCCTTTGCCTCAGCAATTAGAAAAGTACAGTTGTTGCGCCCTGGCCTGATGGCTTCATCGTTAAAACAACACGCTCCAATTAACACCCCCTTAATGCTGCAGCCATAGACCCCCTACGCCCAGCCAGCCCTTTAGAACTGAGGAATCAAAGAGCCAGGAGGCGCTCTCGCCGAGGACGTAATTGGACCGGCCTCTGACCCCGTACCTTAAATCAGCCCATTTGGAACTGCCCAAACACTCCCCCTTGCTAACTAGCTGTAGCTCCAAGCGTTCATTAGAAACAAATACCAGAGACAGCGAAGTGGGCATCGCCGCCACCGAGTGACACAACCAGCTAGACTGGAGCTTCTTCTATAACGCATTGGAGAACTCTAATAGGATGGTACAGCAATCAGAACAGAAATGTTAATAGCAACATTTTCATTCATTCTTGTCATTTGCTTGAATGCATGTATTGCAGCTTCTCCAATTAATGTGAGAGGAATTTGGACAACGGGTCATTAAAATCTGACCATAGTGTATAACACAGGATAAACAAAACTTTAACAATGAGGGTGAAGTGGATAGTTGGAGGTCACCAGATTTAATTTAATATTAAATATTCTCTGGTTAACCACCAGAGAACCACCCAGAGTTTGTAACCCAAACAGGGTTACATGGAGACCGGCAGTATTTAGGGTGATATTTACTTTTCCTACCTGGGCCCAGTGCAGTTAAAAACGTGATTGTATATATTTTTCCACATTAGGAGGTTGGAATAATACTATGAGATTGTGAAAATTATGAGAATGCACTTTTAGTGTAAGATCTGTTTGAAAAGACTGAAATGTAACCCTGTTTTGGAGGGATTGAGTTTGTCCTGCCTGGTGACATCATCAGGCGGTATGTATGAGTAAATAGACCAATAACAAAGAGAGTTTCAAACCTCTCTTCCGATAACAACATATTTTCAGGTTACATATTCTTCCCATTAGGCTCGTCCAATTAGGCCCCTCACTCAGACCACAAAAATCTTGCTTGAGAAATTGCTCTTTGCTGAGAAGCTATTTTAGTTTCTTTTTGACCATTTGAATTTAAAAAAAATCACAATAACGTATTTAATTGTTACCCAGAAATGATTTGATATTGAAATACAAACGGCTGAATTGGATCTTTAAATCGTTCTCAGCCCCGGCAGGAAGGCGACCTGGTGCAGTGGACACACTGGTCTGAGAGGAATGGAATAGGGAGGGAAATAGGTGGGCATGCTTTCCAAATGGCACCCATTCGGGACGAAGCGGTAATGGAAACATGGCTACAATCTACGAGAGTATAGCAGGTAGCCGAGGAGAAGGAGGAGAGGAGGAGAGGAGAGGAGGAGAGGAGGAGGAGGAAGCCATGGAAAAGTGTTTCATCAAGCCCAATGGCAGGTGCTTTATTGCACGAGGCATGCTAATGAAGCAGGCTTACTTTATCCCGGCAGCACTTCTCTTTTTGCTGAAGTAGCTCTCTCTCTCTCTCTCTCTCTCTCTCTCTCTCTCTCTCTCTCTCTCTCTCTCTCTCTCTCTCAGCCCCACTGACTTCCAGTACCCAGTAGCACACTTAGGGTAAATGAGCTCACTCTCTCTGAGTGGTGGAGGGCTGGCAGGACACTCTTCAGGGTCTGGAAGGACCACTCTGACTCGCTGCCATTGTACCCAGGGCACCAGAATGGCCACTTGGCCAGATGATGCTGTTCCAACACTGGGTGACTGACTATGGTTCTACTCCCTTGGCAGATGTTCTGGTCCACGAGTTAACAGTTTGATCATCTGTTTTGTCATCTGGTAGGATATCAGGGAAGATGTGTTTCTCCTCGTGTCATGGGTTAATACAGTGGATGATCTCAGAAATTGACAGATACACTACATGGCCAAAAATATGTGGACATCCCTTAAAATGAGTGGATTTGGCTATTTCAGCCACACCCATTATCTCGAGCATCCAGCCATGCAATCGCCATGGACAAACATTGGCAGTAGAACGGCCCGTAATGAAGAGCTCAGTGACTTTCAACAAGGCACCGTCATAGGATGCCACCTTTCCAACAAGTCAGTTTGTCAAATTTCTGCCCTGCCAGAGCTTCCCAGGTCAACTGTAAGTGCTGTTATTGTGAAGTGTAAATGTCAAGGAACAACAACGGCTCAGCCGCGAAGTGATAGGCCACACAAGCTCACAAAACGGGACCTCCAAGTGCTGAAGCACCTAGCGTGTAAAAATTGCCTGTCCTCAGTTGCAACACTCACTACCAAGTTCCAACCTCCTTCTGTAAGCAACATCAGCACAATAACTGTTCCTCGGGAGCTTTATGAAATGGGTTTCCATGGCCGAGCAGCCGCACACAAGCCTAACATCACCATGCTCAATGCCAAGCATTAGCTGGAGTGGTGTAAAGCTCGCCGTCATTGGACTCTGGAGCAGTGGAAACGCGTTCTCTGGAGTGATGAATCACGCTTCACCATCTGGCAGTCCAACGGACAAATCTGGGTTTGGCAGATGCAAGGAGAATGCTACCTGCCCGAATGCATAGTGCCAGCTGTAAAGTTTGGTGGAGGAGGAATAATGGTCTGGGGGTGTTTTTCATGGCACGAGCTAGGCCCCTTAGTTCCAGTGAATCTTAACGGTATAGCACACAATGACATTCTAGACAATTCTGTGATCCTAACTTTGTGGCAACAGTTTGGGGAAGGCCCTTTCCTGTTTCAGCACAACAAAGAGAGGTCCATACAGAAGTGGTTTGTCGAGACTGGTGTGGAAGAACTTGACTGGCCTGCACAGAGCCCTGAGCTCATCTCCATTGAACACCTTTGGGATGAATTGGAACACCGACTGTGAGCCAAACCTAATTGCCCAACATCAGTGCTCCGACCTCACTAATGCTCTTGTGGCTGAATAGAAGCAAGTCCCCACAGCAATGTTCCAACATATAGCGGAAAGCCTTCCCAGAAGAGTGGAGGCTGTTATAGCAGCATAAGGGGGACCAACTCCATATTAATACCCATGCTTTTGGAATGAGATGTTTTTCCTCTAAATACGCTTTCACTGTCATGGTCTGTCTTTTTGCGAGGCATATTTGAGTGACTGATAAAATATAAATGTATGGATTGTGAGTACATTAATGAATTACCATTACCATAACCAGTAGGGCAACGTCTAATGATTTATGCTAATTCATTAACATTTATATCAACGACTTGTCAATACTGCAAAGAAAAGTATGTGACTTTGTATGTGCATCAGCTGCGTGTGCAGAATTTAAGTTCAAACCCAGACATATCAAACTAATTGTCATTTGGAGACATGACCTCTTCTTTAGCCTCTAAATGTTCAAATCTTGACTTCGGCTTTCATCTCTGGTTTTTACTCTGCAGTGATACATGTTCATCAGAGAGACAGATCAGAAAAAGACTGGCTGTGGAAAATGATTTGGTATATAGGTCTCATTAGTGAACCCAGCTTTGTCATCCCCCCTCCCAGATCCAACTTAACTGGGATTTTAATTAGCCTTTTCCATTATTGCGTTATTGCCCAAGCCTTTAACTTCTCCGACTGCGTGACTTTCTAGCTAACCTTGAACTGACCACCCCTTTGCTAATGACTTGAGCCTGTTGAGGAGAAAGGCAGGGGTGCTGTGGAAGACATGACACATGTACAAATTAAAAGAGAGCAAGGGAGAAATGGAAAAAAAACTTTAGATGGGGTTCAATTGTCTTCTACCTCTTCTCCAGCCTCTGTCCTCTTAATCCTTATGGCCAGGCACAAATTAATCCTGGGAACGTCACCTTATCTGGCCTTGCCTTTCAGATATTCCCCCCATCGCTGCTTCCTTCTTCTTCTATGTCTTTAACACACACCCACACATACACGCACATACATACAAACACACACACACACACACACACACACACACACACACACCATTACTCTGTGCGTCTGGCTGCCTGTGTCTCTAGGCAGAGTGATTAACATAATGTGACCAGCGCTCTCCCCAGAGATCAGACAGGGTCACGGAGGCAGGGGCCATTCCTGTGAGTGTTAATTCGACCTGTGTTGATCTCACCTCTTGATTTCCCTGTCATTATGTCGGCCCAGCGTTTGATTGCAGACAGGCAGAGTGTCGAGAGAGAGAGAGAGAGAGAGAGAGAGAGAGAGAGCTCTCTCACTATTCACCGATGTTGAGGTAAGACCAAAGACTTAAATAATCAAAGAACACAACTAGTCGAAGGTCTTAATGATCTGGTCCCGATGATGGAAAAATATGTTGTCTGTCTGTCTCATCATGTCTACATCATGTTCTTATATTGATACATTATCTGATGAAAATGAGCTGAACAGCAAACTTACAGAGCTGAACATAGCTTCCAAATGAAAATGACATCATGCGCTGTAAGTGTGAATTGAAAGTCACAAGTACACCAATGGCCCTACAACAATGAAAAAGCAATATCCTTCCTGCCATCATGATCGTGAAGATGATCCAACTATCAATGATACTTCCAACCACAAAAAACAATGGCCAAACATATAATTTAGCCAAGGGGCAAGACAAATCTCACGACAGAGGGAGAAGAACAAGAGGCCCCCAACCAACCTCCCAGACAGGCAGAATTAGTCATTCAGTGCTCCGTGGCCTCGACGCTCCCGACGCGTGGCCCTGTCTATGGGGTGCAGTGACACAGCAGCGTCACTTAATTACAATTGTGTCACTGAGTAAATGTGCTGTGACCTGGCACTGCCAGCCGACGCCGTCTCCACCACCGTGCTTGACCCTTTCAACTGCTCCTGGAGGGGCCCCTTGACAGGCCCTTTCCTGCCTGGTTGGACTGAACCACGCGTGGGTGCGGACAGAGGGGATGGAGGGGGAATGAAAGGGAGCAGAGAGGGAGCAGGTAGAAAGGGCCCTTGTCTCTCCTCGCCTGGCTGGGCTCTCCTCTCCTCCTGGATGGCTCTCCAGTCCTGCTCCAGGGCCTTGGACTGCTCAGGTGCCGACGACATCCCACTCCGGAGTTATGGTAATGGGGCCAGGATGAACTCTTCAAGGGGCTTAAAAGCCTCTCTAGGCCCAGGCTTTCACTATGCCGAAGTGCTGGAGATGGAGCGGAACAGTCCGTTTGGATGGAGAGGTAGACAGAGGAGACAGAGGAGACAGAGAGGGGACCCCGTGGGCTTTTAACGGGGTTTACAGTTATTAGGGCCCTCCTCTGGGGCCCTCAGGTGACTGTTTCAAGGGGAGACAAGTGTGTGGCTCTCATTCTCTACTGTATAACCTCCAGCTCAACAAAGACTATAAAAAGAGAAAAGGTGTCAGGCTGGAAAGGACTGAGTGATGTAAAAGCTGCATCACTCGATGGCTGAAGTGTAGGAGGTTAGGAGCACTTCAATATATTCTCCAATTATGTAGGAGGTCTACATTGGGATTTGGTTTTTATGGCATAGAATTATAATAGATTTGATGACATTATTTGAGAAAAATACAATGTTTGGTTATAAAAGGGATTCCATCCCCTGCATATAAAGACTCACAGAATAGTTGGATCTGGACCCCAAAATACTGCAGTGTTTATGAGTCAGCTCTTTGACGATGATCACGATAAGCTCTGTAGCTGAAATGCTGAATGTTAAAACTGAACGCAGCAAAACTGTGGCGAAATAGGATCCCAATGAGAACGTTGTTATGGTTGTTATGTGAGTCTATTTCTTTACAGGGGGGGAGTAAACTACACCCTGTCACTTCACTCCTCTCTCCCCCACCTACCCACCCACCACCTGACTCACCAAACTCCCTCGCTCCCTCTCTCCCCCTCTCTCCCTCTCAATCTGGTGACACCACTGTAGCGACTAATTAGAATTCTGTCACTAAGTAAATGCATTGTGACCGGCGGATGACAGCTGTGCCTGGCCTGCCATTGGCTTTGGGGGGGGGGGGGACAATCAACAGTGTGGCAGGCAGGCAGGCTGGTGACGACGGTGGCAGGCTCCCTTTTAACAGGAGAGGTGCTGCTCTCGCCACTGACCTGACAGTCATTTAAATTACACAGAAGAGTAGGGGAGGCCAGCCAAGCACTGGGGAATAATGCACTGACTGACTGACTGACTTCTGTTTGCCCTGACAACCAGCCACACTCTCTTCCTTTTCAATTAGAACAAGGAGAGGAGCGTGGGCCAGCATCGCCCTGCCTCAACCTTTACTCATCCCCCAGCAGGAAGGCAGGGAGGGAAAGAGGCAGGAAGGTAGGAAGGCAGGAAGTGATGAAGGATGACAGGCAGGCAAGGAGGGAGGTAGGAAGGCAGGGAGGGAGCTTGCAGATAGGTTTGCCCCCCCTCTCCTCTCCTCTCGCCTCTCCTTGTCCCCTGTCTTGCTCGGCAGTGTTAAGGTATCTACCCAGCTAGCATATAATGTTCTGAGTACCATATTTTTCTTAGAGCTTGGTGAGAGCATGATTGTCCTGTGGTTAATTTGCATACATCCTTCCCATAATTTTCTGTGAATGGTGCAGGATAGTTCTTAGAGCGTTCTTAGAGCGTTAACAAATCCTCCCAGGAAAACTTTCAAGGAACCAGAGTAAAACGTTCTCAGAACCTCCCTGCAACCTAAAAATAAATGTTCCCAGAACAGGTGCAATGTTCACTTCTGTTCTCAGAACATCTAAAAGAAAATATATGTTTTACCGGCCAGGAAACGTATAAGCTTTGTTTCCATAAACAGTGTGAAACCATGAAACCATGTTCCCACAACTTCCAAGGAACCATATGTGCTAGGTGGGCTGGCTCCAGCTCCTCCTAAAGGGAGTGGACGGACGAGGTATGTTTGTCTGTCTAGCTAACAAGCAAACTAGCCAAGGTTTGAGTTCATCATTATGGTTAGTCACACAGTAGTGATGGTGGATTATGCCAGGTGGAGACTTGGAATACATACTTCCAGCACATAATGTTCTGAGAACCATGTGTTTCTTAGAGCTTGGTGAGAGCATGCTTGTCCTATGGTTATATTGCATACAACCTTCCACAACATTCTGAGAACCATATGTTTCTTCTGTGGGAATTTCAGTACTTCAGCATAACGTTTCCTACAGGTTTCCTCATGGTTCTATTTAAAGTAATGTTCTCAAATTGTTTCCCGAGAACATTAAGAAACAACGTTCTTCTGTGGGAATTTAAATACTTCAACATAACATTTGCTGCAGGTTTCCTCGTGGTTCTAGTACTACAGAACATTAAGAAAACTTTACATAAAAAAAACACAAGAAACATTAGTAACGTTCAAAGAACGTTCTAAGAATGTTTTTAAAAAACATATACATTCCGTTCTCAGCATCAACGAAACTCTCTCTATCCTCTATGTTGTTAAGTGTGTTCAGGTGTGGGCGCGCCCACTAGATGGCCACACCTGATCTTAATGAGTGCTTGTTTCCTTTGAAATGGGGTCTGTTTGAATAGACGAAAACAAACAGCTTTGTGCGACTTTTTAAAAAACAGGGTATTCTTCCTCCATCCTGGTGGCGCAGCGGATTAATTCCATAGATAGCTAACACAAGATCATAGGTTTGAATCTCTCTGACACTGTGAAAAAAATACATGTGTTTTCCTGTTGAATGCCTAAGACAATTAATTCCCCTGTGTCCTGTCTCTGCTTGCAGTTCAAAACAATTCAACTTAGCGTGTTATTAAAAGTCTTATTGAAACATGTTCTCAGAATGTTATTTAATTACCTTCAAATAACCTCA